>NC_133655.1:231574411-231792948 GCF_009905375.1 Apium graveolens
TGCACCCCACTAGGCCATGTTGATTTCCACCATTAAACTTTCTAAGAGAGCATTAATGACTTATTATCTACTTATAGAAACTGTTCTACACCCCTCCAAATTCCACAATCAGTCAAACAGTTTTAGTAAACTCTGACCCAGCCACATACACTACTAATTCCTGATGTACAAACCATCCCAACCTCCATCAGCAGCACCTCCAACCACTACACCACCACCACCTCTTAACCTCCCTACCAGCAGAACATACTTCCAACCAGCTCTTCCCACAACACCCTCAGCACCTACCACACCTTCATCCTCCAGACAAAAGAGCAAAGTCTGTTCCTAAATCTCCATCAAGGAGAAGAAGGATGATTCTCAGGATGACTCTGATAATGAAGAGGAGCAGTACGGTTCATGCATCAAACATGTGACTGTTGCAGCTGAATATGAGTTTTTAGAAAGAATTAGAGCTGAAGGGTCAACCCATCAGATAAATGCTGAAGCGAGGGTTCTAATACTTGAAGAAAAGAGAACTGTAATTCTGATGCTACTCAGGCACCTCCTCACCATCTAGGAGATCTAAGAAACAGAGGCAGGAAGCACATGCTCAACCTCCATCAGAGATACTGAAAAGCTGAGAAGGGATTAGGAATCTTTGATCTCAAAAGACCAATTATCATTGAAGCCCTTCCAAACCAAAAGATACTGTTACAGATACATGATCACACCTCCTATCTCCCAATCCAAATCTACAATAATGCTGAAGAACAAGACACAAGTTCTGACTAGATATGCCAATCTGATATTCCTATCTTCTTTATTTGATCTGGAAGCTCCAACATCAGCTCAACCATCTACAGTCAACTCTCCAACTGACGAAATGTTGAGATACCATCTACCCCCTTCTGGATAAATTCTGATGATCAGAATTTAGATGATGCTACTGCAATCGCCACAGCAACACACACTAGTACTGTCTAAAATAAGTCTTCTTCAGTTAAGATAGTGTTTTGTTGATACTCCAGCTCCCATTCTAGGAAAAGAGGCACTTATTGAGAAGTTTGTTGAGCAAGCTGCTCCTATTCCTTGGGAAGATACTCACAGAGGTGGAGGGACTAAGAAGTGAATGAAACTGATTTCATTCCAAGATCCAGTACTGACAGACCATATTGGAAAGCTGATGAGTTGCTCACAATTCTGATTTCAAGACACAACTCAAAGTCACAGCTCTATCTACTAAAATCTTCAAGGTCTACACTCTCAAACTCATGCCAATGTTGATAAACTTCTTGAGTCAGCTGAAAAGCTAGATATTGACTCTCAAGTTAGACAAGTCAAGACTTATCAGACCTATACATGAAAGGTTGAAGCATTGAAAAAGCTCAAGAGAAGCACAGGCCCAAATTCCTGAGGTCTTACAGAATCAGCCTCTCAACTCAACTTATGAAATCCAATCTTCAGTTGAACTTCTTCTCTCTCTCCTACTACCTGATGATGCTAAAAAGGGGGAGAAGGTAGCTAAGTCCAATGCTCACCTACTCTGATACTGAAGAAGAAGGATGACAAAGATGATGACCAGGGAAACTCTGATAAGAGTAGAGGTCATGAAAAAGATCAAGGTCAAGGGCAAGCAGCAAGGTTTCTTCTAGGAAACTAATCTCTGATGTAACAAATCTTCTATTCAAAAGAAGACAAGTTCCGAAGATGCTCAAACTCAAAATCTGATAGCAAGTGCTAATAATCAAAATCTGATATCAAGTTCTGATGAGCAAAGTCTAAACGACAAAGCCTGATGTTCTGATTCAAGGTGGAAGTCAATACTCAGAAGTTTCTGCAAACTTTGAAGCTTAAGGGCAGACTACTGTCTACTACAAAGATCCCAATTCAAACACTTGATGAAGAGATGCTAGAAGATTATTTCTGAAACATAATCCTGGAATGGTTTAGAAAATCTCAGGAGGAAGAAGCTAGATTTAAAGCTGAAAAGACAAATTTAAAGCCAAAAGCTTCTGTGTAAGAAACCTCCAGGCCTAAGGAAAAATGCATTGTGATCAAGGAGAATCAAATACTGAGGCATCAAAGCCCAAACAAGATCACAGATTGAGATTAATCCCAAAGATAAAGGAAGGGAAAAGTTGATGAACCAATAAAGCCACAGGAGTGAAAATTCCTCAAATTCTGATAAAACCTGTGTGCAAACTGGTTCAAGTTCATGATGACTCTTATTGAAGATGAATTTTCAACTCTGAAAGAAGGAAGATAACTGAAGAATCCAAGACAACCTCTGACAGAGCTCAAGTGTTCAAGTGAAAACAACAAGAATAACAAGTTTTGATAAAGTCATCAAGACATCAACCTCTGACAGTGCTCAAGTTGATTTAGACAAGATGAAAGTAGCTGGCAAAAAGAAACTTCTATGGAAAAATGTCAAACCATCAGATCCAAAGAAAAGCCAATTGTTGTCTGATTTCATGACTATGGGTTAAATTCTAGAGAACCAGAGATAGAGCAGGCTAGGTTCCGATGAAGCTAAGATCAAGACAGGAGTTGAAGTTGCTACTAGAGATCCATTTTTGTTAACTGACAAACCTCTTGAAGATGTTACACAGAAACACCTTGATAAGGTTATCTCTGTTCATGGTACTGGATACTCATGACAAGCATAATGTCAAAGAAAATCTGATTCTATTTATTGAAGATGGAAGGACATATCAATGTCAGAATCAGATGTACTGAACAAATCTTTGAAAGACTTCAATTTTTTCATTATCTTTTAGAGATAAGTCTGATATTACCAGGAGATGAAAATTTCATATTGAAGACCATAAGAGATAAAGCAAGAATTTCTGGTTCAAGGGTTACATAATTCATTCCTAATATTATTGAAGAGATGGAAGTGAAATTCCAATGAAGAAGGATTCTGCTAAACTTGAAGTGATTTTGAAATAGCAATGTCTATGCTACAATGAAGATTCTTCTCATCCAAGGGTAATAAATCTGGATGATGGTTTAGAAAGAACCATATTTTGCTTTAAGGACTACAATCTACCAGATTGGAAGTCAGGGTGAAGAAATGAAGCAAGTCAAGACTACACTATCTCAAGTCCTGAGGATCAAAGAAAAAAGCTGATATCAAACTTTGTTAAGAATCACTTTGGATTTAGATACTCAGTGAGATTGGTAAAAGCTACAAGGACTGTAAGTTGTAGTTTATCTAGTTAAACTCTTATTGCATTTGTACTTAAATGTTTTTGACATCACAAATCTATTAACTTGTATATTTTGCATAATTTACAAGTTGGGGGAGATTGTTAGATATATTTGAGATGTCATGTCTAATATAATTTGTGTTTAATTTTCAGAACTTAACAACGGGACATATCAGGACTTACTAAATCAGGACTTACTGAAGTCGGAACTTAATTCAGAACTTAAGTGTCAGAAGATACATATCAGAACTTAAGTGCGGGATGACTTTCAGTTAAGGAATGAAGCTGATTTACAGGAGAAGATCGAGACTAAACAATAGAAGATATGCATAGAAGAGTTAGAGAACTATAAGACTTGTAGAAGATATCTGATTAATATATTTTTAGGAGACAGAATTATATCAATATCAATTAGAATATATCTTGTAACTGTGTACTATATAACACAGCTTAGGGTTTACACTATGTGTTTATCATTATCGAGAAGATTATACATTGTAACCTAGCAGCTCTTAGTGATATTTTGTTCATCACTGAGAGAGAACAACAGTTCATATTGTAACAGAGTTTATTAAATACTTGATCTTTGTTACATACTTGTGTTGAAATCGATTTGATTGTAAAACACTGTATTCAACCCCCTTCTACAGTGCTGTGTGACCTAACAACTCTTGTTTTGTACTTTGTTTATTATTCGTTTATAAAGACTACATTTATACCATGCTTTCATCGGAACCCACGTTGATGATGAGTCCGATTATGCGCTAATCGTTATCGTGGAGTTCCAGCGGATTTATTTATGGATTTCTGTTGAATTGTTTCGATGCCTTAGTGTGTGGTGATTGTATGATAACCTAGTATTGGTTGTGCGTATTCTCTTATGAGTCGCGAACTTATAATATAGTGTGTTAATTCTTAATGAAGCGAAAGTGAATTTAGGGATTTAGAACTTGTCATGCTAGCATAGGTTCATGCGTTATTGTTGTGCATGATTCGTAGGTAATTTTAACCATCTCACTTGCCCTATGTAATCACGATAGATAACTTGTGCATTAAACCGTTATGTTGTCAAATTCTATAGACATATAGTTCAATATAATTGGTGTCTATTCAGCTTCTATTTCTTTTGTGGATGTCTGGTAGTGTGGTATTCGTGCACGAAAGTTGGCATTTATCAGTTTCGTGTTATCTGATTAGTTGTTAGGTCACACACCACTGTAGAGGGGGTGAATACAGTGTATAGTACACTCAAATCGAACTTTAAGAACTTAAGTAACAGAAAACAAACTTTATTGGAACAATAAACTCTGTTACAGTATGGAACTGTTACCTCTCAGTGATGAACAAATATCACGAGAGCTGCTAGGGTTACAATAAATAATCTTCTCTTATAATGATAACACTTCTAGTGTAAATCCTATATCTGTGTTTATATACTACACAGTTACAAGATAATCGCTAATTGATATGGAATATAATTTTGCTTCCTAAAATATATCAATCAGATATCTTTTCTTCCAAGTATTCCATTCTTTACAGAATTCCTTCTTCATGCATATCTCTTCTTATGTTTATCTTGATCTTCTTTCCTTTAATCAGCTACTGTCCTTATCTGATTGTCCTTCAGCACTTAAGTTCTGATATCTATCTTCTGACGATTATCTCCTGATAACATATGTACTGATATCCTTAAGTCCTGACTTCCAGTATAAGTACTGATCAACAGTTAAGTACTGATTTATCCTGTTCAAGTAAGATCTGAAAGCTAAACATAAAATATATTAGCCATGACATTATCAAATATATCTAACAATCTCCCCCAACTTGTAAATTAATATAATATACAAGTTTAACAGATATTTGATGATGTCAAAAACATTAAGTACAAATGCATGAGAATTAGACTAGATAACAACATCTTACAGTCCTTAAAGCTTTTACCAATTTCAACTACTGATAACAACTTCAGTCTGTATAAATATCAGAATTTAAGCAGTTGTAGATCTTCGACTTGGCTTCATCATTTTCTGATCTCTTTGATGTCAGGAGTTGTTCTGAGATAGTTCTTCACCAAACATTTCTCAGCATATCTGAGTTCATCAATCATTCTCCTTTTTACATCTTTAAGCTCTGCAGTATCTTCACCAGTTTGAAAGATTGCAGCTCTGAGATCATTGATCTTTGCTTTTCTCAACTCCTGATCTAGTCTTATGACATAAGCTTTGTCAGACTCTAGATTGAATTCAAGTCCCTTAATACCAAGATATGTTCTGATCTGTGCAGTATTAGGCTTCATATCAACAATATCACCATTGTAATCTCTGTACTTTGGAACATATATGCTGTCAGACTGAACAGAATAAAGCCTTTTCTGTCTCTGAATCTGTTCTTTTAAGTAGTTTGCAGCAGTCTCTATTATTCTGTCATCCACTTGAAGTAAGAAAAGTACATGCTTCAATTCTTCAAAATACTTCAATGGAATGGCATTTTGTCTTATATGATAAACCCTACCATCTGTCATGAAATACAACATGATGTATTCTTTCAAGTAGGTATGGTAAACCATCTGTACAGATTCCAGTTGATTCAATCTCTCAGGAGTTGCTCCAATACCTGGTTCACTCAAGGAAGTTGGATCATTGGTAGTGTTGTGTACTCTTCTTTCATCAGCACTTCCCAATCCAGTTTTATCTCTAGCTTCCTTTCCAGTAACTACTCTTGCTTCAAAACCACTCGCAGTAGTCTTCAAAGATTGAGTTTGTTTTGCTTTAGTGAATCCTGGTAGGAGTGTCTTTGATCTATTTTCTGATATCAAGTTAACTTGAGCTCTGTCAGAGGTTACTTGCTTCTTCTGAATATCAGAACTTACAATTCTTGACTCTGAACAACTTGAGCCATGTCAGAGGTTGTTTTAAGAACTTTTCTTGAAGTCAGAGCAAGATCATCTTTTTCATCAGTAATTTCTTCTTCCTTAGGAGGTACATAAACCTTGATAGGTTCACCAACCTTTTCTTTACTCTTGGATCTTGGATCTATCTGTGGTTGTGATCTAGCCAACGTTGCTTCAGTATGTGTCCTTTCTTTGATCACAATGCCTTTAAGTTTTGGAAGTGACTTTTTACCAGAAGCTTCAGATTTAGATGTGACTTTCTCTGATTTAAGTCTGGCTTCTTCTTCCTTTAAACTTTCCAAGTCCATTCCTGGATTTTCTTGAAGAAATAACTGTCTTGACATTTCCTCATCAAGATCTAGAAGTTCATCAGAACTTATCCTTTTACCAGCAGCAGAACTTATTCTTTTCCCAGTATCAGAACTTGTCCTGTGACTAGCTTGTCTTGATGTAAACCTTCTACCTTGACTATGACCGCTACCCATTCCAGAGTATCCTTGATCATCATTTCCATCATCCTTTCCTTGCAGTGTCTTGTTAGTGTTGCATTTGGACTTAATTACCTTCTCCCCCTTTTGGCATCAGCAGGTAGTAAAAGAGAGATAAGTAATTCCACTGAGGATTGGATTTCAGTAAGTTGCGATTGCTGAGAAGCTTGATTTGTCAGAATGTCATCAATCTGAGCTTGTTGTTTCTCTTGAGTTTTCTCAATATAAGCAATCCTGTCAATGGTAGGTTGAAAGAACTTTTTCTTATCAATTTTCCAAACTTGTTCTTGTTTGATAAAGTTCTCCTGAATCTTGTGTAGCTCTGCATGAGTAGTTGAATGAAGACCTTGTAGATGTTTAATACTCAATGCAGTGACTCTAAGCTGGGTTTTTAAATCATCAGAATTTAACATTTCATCAGCTTTAGTCATGTGCTCAGCAAGATGTATTGCAGTTGGAACACATGAAACTGAGTTCCATTCCTTAGTCCACTCCTGACCTGCAGGAGTTTCACTCCAAGGTACTGGTGCAGCCTCGGTAACAAACTTCTTTACCAGTTCAGATTTAGGAAGAGTCTGTTGAGGAGTATGTCCTGAAGGACCTGCTGCATCAGCATCTATAGTTGGAGCAGCATCACCAGTATCTCCAGCATTTGCAGCATCAGAACTTAAAGAATCAGTATCTTCTGATAAGACAACAGTGTGAGTAGCAATGGAGGCTTCAGTATTCTCTAATTGCTGATCTGATATTAAGTTCTGATCAACAGCCATATCCTGATGCTCACCTAAAGTCTGATCATCAGCATCTTGATGCAGAGAAGGTGTTGTTATAACTCTGGAGTTTGAACAACATCAGTAACAGGTGTTGTGGAAGGATTATTTGCTGTTGGAGCTTCTAAGTGAAATACTTCAGACACAACCAAGTGTTGAACATCAATATCAGCACTTGTGCCTTGATCAACAAGAGACACAGATGGTGAGTTAGCCTTATCAGATACAGCTTCCTGAGATGGAGTTGATGGAGAAGAAGTGACTGGAGCAAATTCCTTGTCTTGTGAGATCAGAGATTCCTGATCCCCTTCCTTAGCTGCTTCCTCTTCATCATCTGAAACTGGCCTTTGTGCCCTCTGTTTCTTGTACTTCCTTGTTGATTTGGATTCCTTGGGAGTTTCAGGAACTATCATTCGTCTAAGCCTCTTGAGAAGCCTAGAACCCCCAATTTCAGAATCCTTCTGAGAAACCTCTTTCTCAGCTTCAGTAACAGCAGGTTCTCTAGCAGGAACCGGTTCCTCAGAATCAGATTCATCGCTCAATGCAATCCTCCTTCTCTTTTGAGATGTTTGAGGAACATTCTTTGTCTTCTTTGGCTTGGAAGATGAAGATTTCACAGTAGGTGCTGAAGATGAAGGTCGAGCAGTCTGTGAAGTTGAGAGATAGGATTTGAGATATGTTCTGAGGGTAGGTTGAGTAGAATGAGAGGTAGGTACCGAGGTTGATGGATTTTGGGTGTTTGAAGTTGGTTGGACATCAGAGTAAACAGATCTATAAGTATCAGGATCAGCATTTACCAGGATATGTTTTACAGACTTAGGAATCTGTAATGGTCTAACCACTTTTTTCTTAGTATCAGCATTTACCAGGTCATTAAAGTATCGTTTTGCAACCTTAAAAGGTGGGGTTTGAGTGCTGACTAAATGAGGTTCATCAGTACAGTAAGTGTAAATAAGTTGACAGAATCTAGCAAAATAAAAAACATCTCGATCCTCTGTCATCCTATCCCCAATAAAACCAATTATTCCAGTTGCAAAATCAAAATGAGTTTGATGAATAATAGCATACCCTATGTGCTGACTCAGAATTGGGATAGCATCAAAATTTGAACATTTGTTCCCAAAAGCTTTGGTGATGCAATCAAAGAAGAAACTCCATTCTCTTCTGATATTAGCCCGTTTCAACTGTCCAAGTTTCGTCACACTCTTTTCATATCCCAATTCAGCCATTAACTCCCGATGGGCTGAGTCCTCTGGAATTGAGAAAGTACAATCTTCTGGAAGATGTAAAGCCCTGCGTACTGTACCAGGAGTGACTACAAAGGATGAATCACCCACTTGGAAGATAATACTGGGAGTTCCATGTTGACCACCATCATCAAAAAGTCCAGTCCTCCAAAACCTCAGAACTTGTTGGCTTGAAAAGAATTCAGGTTGTGTTAATGCATACCCAACCTCACTATGTGCAAGAAGATCTTGCACAAAGTGCAATTCAGATGGAGCTTTAGTGTGATCAAGAACTGAAGCATAGTTGTTGGGGACAAACTTAGCTCCATCAATGATTAAATCCTTTAGTGCCATGTGAAAAAAAATTGAGATTCAAGTATGCCTGTTAGGTGTTTGAGATAATGTCTGTATGAAAAACCAACGTGAGAAAGAAAGAGAAAGAGAGTAAAAGTAAGGAGAGAGATAAAATATAAAGAAAATAAAAGATTAAAGAAATCTTCTCTCTGTTGTACTTATACTCTGAACAAAAATGTTACCGTTGGACACCTGTCAGACATGCAGTAATAACGGACAGTTACTGGGCTTGAGAAAACAGGAATCATTACTTACCCAGTTGCCTAGTTTCAAGGAAAAAACCGTTCCATTTATCAAGAGAAACAGTTTTAATTCAAATTTAAACCGTTAGCACTGATTGAATTATTTTTCACTGCATCATTGATATTCTGAAAATACATCACATGAAAATGACCAAGATAAATTAGATAAGTAAGTGCTGAAAATGAATCAGAACTTAATATAAAACAAAATTTATATGGTCATCAGAATATCAATCAGGATTTATCAACACAAGATAAAATAACTCAGAGACAAAATCTTGAAGGAAAAACAACTTTCATTAATATATCAAGACAATACATTTATGAAATGGAAATTACATCAATACTTATACAAGATTTTCCCTAAGCTTCTAATCCTAACATCAACAGCCTTAGTCCTAGCTAAGAAGCCTGACAAAGCTGATGATGAAGAAAAACAGGAAGAAGACGAGATTAAGTCATCTTCTTCTTCCTACTCTCGACAAACAGAATGGCGAGTCGGATGATTCGCTCTTGCTGGCGGAGAGCTTCCAGCCTTTCCTCCTCCAATCGCTCCAGATGGCGGTGGTAGTCCATATAGAAGAACAGAAGGTGTGTCAGTACCTCCTGTCGGACAGAGTCCCATATCTCCTCAGGAATGGCTGTGACATGCCATTCCTGCTGCCACTTGGCACAACTTAGCTCCATATTGAAGTTTTGGTAGTTCAAAAACATGTTGTATCTTACCATTGTGTTTTTGAAAGAAGAAGTATGAAGATAAGTGTGTGAGAAGAATTTGATGGAAAGACTGATGTGAAGTGGCTGCTTATATAGGCAAGAGAATGCCAGGAGACATAAAGAAATTGAATGCTGACAGGTAGAATTAATTCTACCTCTTCTCCATAGACTTTGAAAAAGAATAACATTCATTGGAAAGAGGAATTATGGTTTAAACCGCACAAGAAACAAGAAATAGTGGACTGTTCAAGTACGAATACCATTAATCCTAATCATAGTGACTATTAATCTTCCACTTCAACATATTCTAGTTCGAACTGAGACTGCTATCAAATTTTATTCACAGATAAGCCAAGTAAAGGATTAGACTGAGAAATCAGAACTTAGACCTATACTAGAATTTAACAGTCATCAGAACATAATTTCTTAACTCGAAAAAGGAATGCCCATCTTAGTAAATCCTCATACAAGTTCTGAGTTATAGACTTCAGAACTTAATCATCAGAACGTGTAAATAAAACTTGTCCTCAGAATTTGTGCAATAATGACACAATGACTGTTTATCTAAAATAACATATACCACCACAGAAATTTTCATCATTCAGATGGAGTGATTAGTGTGTGCATTAAGCTAAATAACAGACAAAGAGTAAAGTCTGATTCACTTCAGTACATCTTAGAAATAAGGCATAACTAAAATTTTGCTAAAGAGCTGTCATTGTCCTGAAACCTACTGATGAATGAGTTCATGCTTGAGTCCACCTCAACTGTTTTGTGCTAATTTTATGCATCTTTTGAAATTCTATTTTACAGTGGCTTCTCAGTGTAAGTGAGTCACGACTGTGTATCAGAATTTATGCTATTATCAGAGTATTTCTCTAGTAATCATAGAGTGTGAAAAATCACCAAGAAAATATTTTGCTTTTCTAATGCATATCTACTTAATACCAGTAATGCACTTGGGTCGTCCCTTCCACATTTTTACTCTAGATCTCAAAGGAGTACCTGATTTTATTCTTTGATCTTTTTGCTTTTTCTTTTGATAAGTGAGGTTTATCAGCACTTAGTACATTCAGCAGTTTTACTAGTATCAGAACTTAACAGATGAGTAGCAGTATTCTAATTTGTGACTTAGTAATAAGATATACAAAGTAAACTTAACTAAGCTCAATTATCAGAATTTGCTAGTGTCATAGGGTTTCCACTGAAATAAATACTTCTTACATGGAATCATTTGTTTATTGAAGACTACTAGGTCAGTATCTAGCACAGTTATCCTCATAGGATTGAATAGGTACTTGAACAGATATATCACTTATTAGAGTTTAGAAACATATATCAGACAACAGTCAGTACTTAAAGACATTTATCAATTAAGCACAGAATACACAATGAGATTAATTCTGTAAATACTGAGCATAAAGTCTGATAACACAGAACAAGACTAAGCAGATTTAGAGAAAGAACCTGAAACCATTCCAAGTTCATTTACCAATCTTGTAAAAGTAGCTTCACACAGTGGTTTTGTGAAGATATCTGCTAGTTGTTGATCTGTGGAAACAAAATGCAATTCCACTGTACCTTCATCCACATGTTACCTGATGAAGTGGTACCTGATGCTGATGTGCTTTGTCATTGAGTGTTGAACTGGATTACCTGTCATAGCAATAACACTTTGATTATCACAGTAAATAGGGATTTTGAAATATGTTAACCCATAATCCAGTAACTGATTCTTCATCCAAAGAATCTGTGCACAACAGCTTCCTGCAGCAATATACTCTGCTTCTGCAGTTGATGTGGAAATTGACTTTTGTTTCTTGCTGTACCAAGAAATCAATCTGCCTCTAAGAAATTGGCAGCTTCCACTTGTGCTTTTCCTGTCAATTTTGCAACCTGCAAAATCTGCATCTGAGTAACCTATTAGTTTAAAATCTGATTCTCTAGGATACCATAATCCCAGAGCAGCTGTTCCTTTAAGATACTTAAAGATTCTTTTTACAGCTGTTAAGTGAGGTTCTCTTGGATCTGCTTGAAATCTTGCACAAAGACAGGTAGCATACATGATATCAGGTCTACTAGCAGTTAGATAGAGTAGAGAGCCAATCATACCTCTGTAGTCAGTAATATCTACTGATTTACCGGTATCTTTATCCAGTTTTGTCGCAGTGGCCATTGGAGTGGATGCACTTGAACAATCTTGCATTCCAAATTTCTTCAGCAAGTTTCTGGTGTACTTGGTTTGACAAATAAAAGTACCTTCCTCATTCTGCTTGACTTGAAGGCCCAGAAAATAGCTAAGTTCCCCCATCATACTCATCTGATATCTTGACTGCATTAGTTTGGCAAACTTTTTGCAAAGTTTGTCATTTGTAGATCCAAAAATGATATCATCAACATAAATCTGGACCAGAAGTAAGTCCTTTCCATGGTTGAGGTAGAACAGTATTTTGTCTATTGTCCCTCGGTTGAATCCACTTTCCAGAAGAAACTGAGCTAAAGTCTCATACCATGCTCTAGGAGCTTGCTTAAGTCCATAAAGTGCTTTGTCAAGCCTGTAGACATAATCTTGATGTTTGGTATCTACAAAACCTGGAGGTTGTTCAATATATACCTCCTCCTCCAATTCTCCATTGAGAAAAGCACTTTTCACATCCATTTGAAAGACAGTAAACTTTTTGTGAGCAGCATAAGCCAAGAATATCCTTATGGCTTCTAACCTGGCAATTGGTGCAAATGTTTCATCATAATCAATTCCCTCCTGTTGAGAATATCCTTTTGCAACCAGCCTTGCCTTATTCCTTGTAATTATGCCATCACTGTCAGTTTTGTTTCTGAATACCCACTTTGTACCAACAACAGATCTATTCTTTGGTCTTGGCACTAGGGTCCAGACTTTGTTTCTTTCAAATTCATTCAACTCTTCCTGCATTGCTTGCACCCAATCAACATCTTGAAGAGCTTCTTCCACTTTCTTTGGCTCAGTCTGAGAGAGAAAAGAATTGTAAAGACATTCATTTGAAGTACCTGTTCTAGTTCTGACACCTGCATCAGGATTTCCAATTATCAAATCAGGTGTATGTGATTTTGTCCACTTCCTTGTAGATGGAAGGTTTTCTCTAGAACTGGATGCTCCCCCAAGATCCATGCTATTTTCATTTTCATTTTCTGATGCTCCCCCTGAAACTATGCTCTCTGAGTTGGATTCTTCAGTATTAAGATTTTCAGCACTATCAGAACTTGGCTTATCAGAACTTGAAGAGCCAGATGTATGTTCTGATGTTTCTTGAGATATGGTAGGATCTTGAGTATGCTCCCCCTGCATAGGTGCATCTTCCTTTGACGTAGTCTCCACAGTTTCAATAACATCAGAGTTTAATCCATCAGAGTTTACAGTATCAGGACTTAGACTATCAGGATTTTCTGTATCAGAATTTGAGTCTTCATTTTTAAATCTCAGCTGATCATGGTCAATGAAATCTTCAAGACCAGTAATTTTTTTATCATCAAAAGAGATATTGATAGATTCCATGACCACTTTTGTTCTCAAATTATAGACTCTGAAGGCTTTTGTGGAAAGTGGATATCCAACAAAGATTCCTTCATCAGCTTTTAGATAAAACTTTGATAGCTGTTCAGGATGAGTCTTGAGAACAAAACACTTGCATCCAAATACATGAAAATATTTCAGATTTGGCTTCTTTTTCTTCACCATCTCATATGGTGTTTTTCCATGCTTGTTAATGAGTGTTGCATTTTGAGTAAAACAAGCAGTCTGCACAGCTTCAGCCCAGAAATAGGTTGGAAGCTTTGCTTCTTCAAGAATTGTACGTGCAGCTTCAATGAGAGTTCTATTCTTCCTTTCAACAACTCCATTTTGTTGTGGAGTTCCAGGAGCAGAAAATTCCTGCTTTATTCCATGGCTTTTGCAGAACTCTTCCATTATCAAATTCTTGAACTCAGTGCCATTATCACTCCTTAAAACTTTCACAGAATCTTTGACCATTTTATCCAGATGTTTGATATGATCAATCAAGGTTGATGCAGTTTCATTTTTTGTATGCAAGAAATACACCCATGTGTATCTGGTGAACTCATCCATTATGACCAACGCATACTTCTTCTTTGCAATAGACATGACATTTACTGGACCAAATAGATCAACATGTATTAGATGATAAGGCTCAAGAATTGATGACTCAGTCTTGCTCTTGAATGAAGATTTTCTTTGTTTGGCTTTCTGACATGAATCACAAAGACCATCAGGAGCAAATACTGTGTTTGGCAATCCTCTTATAAGATCTTTCTTGACCAGTTCATTTATATTGTTGAAATTTAAATGAGAGAGTTTCTTATGCCAATTCCAGCTTTCTTCAATTGATGCTCTACTCATTAGACAGATTGCAGAACCATCAATACTTGTTGAAAGCTTAGCTTCATAAATGTTACCACGCCTATATCCTTTCAGAACAACTTTGCCTTTAGATTTACTCACAATTTCACAGTGTTCCTCAAAGAAATCAACATGATAACCTCTGTCACAGATTTGACTTATACTCAGTAGGTTGTGTTTAAGTCCTGAGACTAGAGCTACTTGTTTAATTATGACATTTCCAAGATTGATATTGCCATATCCCAATGTTTTTCCAATGTTGCCATCTCCATAAGAAACACTTGGGCCAGCTTTCTCCATAAAGTCTGATAGCAGGGCCTTATTTCCAGTCATATGTCCTGAACATCCACTGTCCAGAACTAGAATATTTTTCCTGTTGCCCTGCAATCACAAAGACCACTAATTATTAATTTTAAGGACCCAGACTTGCTTGGATCCTTTGGCCTTATTAAGTTTGTTAACATATGCAGCAGATTTAGCATCAGAGTTTATGTTAACATTTTTCTTATCAGAACTTACACTATCAGACTTTGAATCAGAATTTACACTAGAAGGAACAATGGAAACTTTCTTGAAAGAAGGTTTTATTTGATAATAATCATAGTACAAACTATGATATTCCTTACAAGTATAAATGGAATGCCATAAACTACCACAATGAAAACAAGGATTTTGTGGTTTGTATCTAACAGACTGACTCTTAACTCCTGATTTTGAAGGTAAGGAGTTAATATTCTTATTCTTCCTGCAAAAAGAAGCCAGATGGTTAGAACTTCCACAGTTATGACATGTTTTCCTAGGAGCATCAGGAACAGGTTTATAATCATTGCTTTTATTCACACCTTCCTTTCCATTCCTATTTTTCCTAGGTGATTTTACCTTGTTTGCATTCTTGACATCTTTCAGCTTATGCTTAAGCTGCTTCTTTGTCATTAAGCCTATGTTCACTTCAGCTGTCTTTTCTTGTTTTAGTTTATCAGAAGTTAATTTCTTTGTAACTTCTGATTTTTCATTTTCAGACTTTACAGTTACAAACTTAACAGGTTTTAACTTTGGCTTTTGTTTATCAACAGACTTAATTTCTTCAGTTCCTTTATCTTTCTTATCTTCTCCATAACCTAAGCCCTCTTTCCAGTTTCCACTACTTAGCAAATTTTGAGTTGTTTTGCCAGAGTTAGTCCAAGTCCTGATAATCTCTCTTTCCTTTTCTAACTCAGTTTTTAGAGATTCATTTAATTTTAGCACTTCATTCCTAACATAAAAAGCATCATCTCTATCCTTCTGAGTTTGATGGAACATGACTAACTCTTTTTCTAAGAAATCATTTCTTTTCTTAAATGCAAGATTTTCAGAAGTTAATCTTTCACATGTTAAAGTTTGATCTCTATAGCTAACAAACATGGTTTTAAGATATCTTCTCAACTCATTAATATCATCAGTATGAAAAGCATAAGTAGTCTGAGGTACCTTTGTTTCAGCAGCTTCAGAACTGCTCTCAGCACTTTCTTTATCAGCATTTGCCATCAATGCATAGTTTTCCTCACTTTCAGAGTCTGAGGTGTCTGTCCAGCTTTTCTGCTTTGTGACAAGAGCCTTGCCTTTGTCACCCTTTACCTTCTTGCAGTCAGGAGATATGTGGCCTTTCTCACCACAGTTATAGCATTTAACATTGGTGTAATCTCCTCTGTCAGACTTTCCTCCTCTGCCTTTAGATCTTCTGAAATTCTTCTTATCAAAACTTATGCCTTTCCTGGAAAACTTCTTTCCCTTCCTGAACTTCCTGTATGCAATCTTTGTGATTCCTTTCACCATAAGAGCACACAGCTTCAGCATCTCCTCATCAACATCAGTCTCAGGCAAGCTTTCAGAATCTGAGTCATCATCACTCTCAGAACTTGATGACTCGGTATCAGACTTTATAAAAAGAGCTTTTCCCTTGTCTTTCTTTGAGGAAGCTGCTTTGGGGAATTCTTCTTCAGCCTTAAGAGCAACTGTCCTTGACTTTCCTCCTTTCCTCTTGCTTCTTTGTTCCATCTCCAGCTCATGAGTCTTGAGCATTCCATAGATTTCGTCAAGAGTTGTTTCATCAAGATTGTAGTTGTCTCTTATTGTCGTTGCCTTCAAATCCCAGCATTCAGGAAGAGCTAACAATAACTTAAGGTTTGAATCTTCAAGATCATACTCTTTATCAACCAATGACAAATCATTCAAAAGTTTGACAAATCTATCATATAATCATTCAATGACTCATTAGTCTTTGAGTCAAAGTGTTCATACTCTTGAGTGAGTATTGTCTTCCTGTTCTTCTTAATTGTGTCAGTTCCCTGACACCTTGTTTCCAGAGCATCCCATATCTCCTTAGCAGTCTTGCAGTTGATTACCCTATTTGACATTACATTATCAATGACACTATGCAGTAAGTGTCGTACCTTAGCATCCTTAGCAATTGATGCTATGTCTTCAGCAGTATAATCACTCTTCTCCTTTGGTACAGTCTTTGTTGCTTCACCTGCAACTGCAACAGCGAGTTTGGTTGGTTTGTGAGGGCCTTCCTTGATTCTATCAAGGTATTCTGGATCTGTTGCTTCCAGGAACATGGTCATCCTTACCTTCCATATGGGATATTCAGATGGTCTCAGTATGGGAACTCTGATGGTCTCATACCGACTCTGAATTTGTGTCTTTGGTGGTTCCTCAGTTTTGGTAGGCTTAGTTGGAGTTTCTGTGTCCGACATGATTGTGTTCGGATCTTTAACTGTATGTATGTTAACAGATAGGCTCTGATACCAATTGTTAGGTCACACACACACTGTAGAGGGGGTGAATACAGTGTATAGTACACTCAAATCGAACTTTAAGAACTTAAGTAACAGAAAACAAACTTTATTGGAACAATAAACTCTGTTACAGTATGGAACTGTTACCTCTCAGTGATGAACAAATATCACGAGAGCTGCTAGGGTTACAATAAATAATCTTCTCTTATAATGATAACACTTCTAGTGTAAACCCTATATCTGTGTTTATATACTACACAGTTACAAGATAATCGCTAATTGATATGGAATATAATTTTGCTTCCTAAAATATATCAATCAGATATCTTTTCTTCCAAGTATTCCATTCTTTACAGAATTCCTTCTTCATGCATATCTCTTCTTATGTTTATCTTGATCTTCTTTCCTTTAATCAGCTACTGTCCTTATCTGATTGTCCTTCAGCACTTAAGTTCTGATATCTATCTTCTGACAATTATCTCCTGATAACATATGTACTGATATCCTTAAGTCCTGACTTCCAGTATAAGTACTGATCAACAGTTAAGTACTGATTTATCCTGTTCAAGTAAGATCTGAAAGCTAAACATAAAACATATTAGCCATGAAATTATCAAATATATCTAACAAGTTATTTTTGGGTTTTTTATTTTTTTTGAATGACGGTGTGCACACATAAGTCGGGGTCTTTTCGATTCTTAATTTCTTTTTGAATAAGGGTAAAACTGTGTACATATATCCTCCAAATACTCCGGGGTATGTTTGGTTGATATAAACTTGTTTTAATTTATTTTTCGAATTTTTTCAAATTTTTGAACTGTTATATAGAAAAAAATATTGTCTGCCTTATAGTATTTCCCCTCTACTCAAATTATCTATTATTATTCTTCTATTCATTAAAAAAGAAATATTTTAATCTTCTCCTAGAATTTATTTCCAAGTTAAATTACCATAATAATATCCAATAAAGTTTTCTTTTCAAGTTAATATTATTAGATTAATTTTTTTCAAAATTGTAAGTCCTAAAATTTCTTCTAAATAAACGAGAGGGCGGTTTTTCTAGAGTTATATATTTATTCGTTTTGTAAAAAAAATTAGAAATATAAAAAATATTATAAGACTAATGCGAAGCGTGACTTATTAACCTAGTTTAATCAATCAATAATTATAATTCTAAAATAGTTCTATAGCCGATTGTATTCAGAGGATGGAAGATGTCCACCCCGATTCCATAATATATTGTCTAATGATTTGAGTGGTTTATAAGAATTTGGTTTTTATGGCAAAAAAATATATTATAATTTTAATGAAAAAGTTCCGGGTTATATATTGTTTCAATTGGGTTTTTAAATGTCATATCGCCTAGTATAAAATAAATTGTTACAATTTTAAGGAAAATAGGAAAATAAGTTGGGATTGTTTTTGAATAGTGAAGAAAATGCAAGGTTTCCTTTCACTAATTTCTAAACTAGATTCCAACAGGTACCTGTCTAGCACAGCTCCTTTGGTACTAGTAAAAAAAAATTAATCATAGGACAACTATCTGCAACATCCACTTCTTTTCTGGGCAGTCCTGGTCGTGATTGAGACTTATTATTATTTCAAAATTTGGGTTTAAAATTTGATACAAATTTACATCTTAACAATATATTCTACTAATTGTAATATACTATTCTCTTCAATATTTTTACAATAATAAATAAGGCTATAAAACATTACAATTATTAAATTTGTTAAATTAGAAAAATATTACATTTAAACAAAGAAAATAAGAAAATTTAAAATTCCATTTGGTATATGTTATGCCTAAATATGGACATGAGCTCTAAACAGGCCCACTACAAGAATTATTAATAATATTGGACTTAATAAACAAGCTCAAGAATATGGAAGAGCTCTCCTAATTTATATATGGATCGGGACCATATACCGCCTGTTGACCAAGACTTCGCATGATGACACGTGGGAATATGTAAAGAAGGATAGTCATGTTCACCTCTTACTAGGAGATGACACATGTCCACCTCTAACTAGGAGGTGATGCCTGCCCATCTCTTACTAGGAGGTGAGTCATGTCTGCCTCTCCAACAGGATGGGGGCATGTCCACCTCTTACTAGGAGGTGAGTCCTGCCCTCCTCTTACAAGAAAGTGAGTCCTGCCCTCCTCTTACTAGGAGGTGAGTCTTATCCGCCTCTCAATCGGGAAGGGAGTCATGTGCACCTCTCAACAAGACTGGAGTCCTGTCCACCTCTCAATCGGGAAGGGAGTCATGTCCACCTCTCAACAAGATATGTATCAAGTCCACCTCTCAACAAGAGGGGAGTCCTCTCCTCATACTACTAAGAGGGGATTCCTCTCCTCATACTACTAAGATGAGAGTCCTCTCCTCATATCACTAAAAGGGGAGTCCTTTCCTCATATCATGCATGACTCCATATTACTAGGAAGGGTGGCCTACCACCATATCACTATGAGGGGTAGCATGTCCCCATATTAATAAGAGGGAGTCCTTACCTCATATTTTTAAGAGACTTGAAGAGACAAGTGAGAGTCCACGATCATATGTCAACTGCACAAGGAATATTATTACAATACTTTATGACTACATGACCCTATTGGGGCATATCATGGAAATCTAGCGGGACTATATTACGCTTGGAAGGACCTCATCGAGGTCAACACTACTTACATATTTCTGAGTCCACATCACATGGTCATATTTTAAGGGGTCGCATGTGAGGGCTCTAGGTGTTCTCGTGCCTCACCAACGAGATATCTTCGCCTAATGTCATGATAGCCTATTACAGCCTAATTGGGCTTGGGCCATGGAATAATATGGGCTTATTACGAACTATCCAATAGTCAACGAACCTGGGCTTTGATTTACCGGGCCAAACCCTAGCTCGTCTAGGTAACTTGTCCTCCAAAAACTACGTGTATCTTGAACCCCTATAAAAGGGTACGTAGGCCTCTTGTTTACGGATGATCAACAGTTTGAAAGAACAGAGAATAAACATCATTCCTCTAGCATTCTAAGAATCATCGAACAAGATCAGCTATAACATCCATCAATTTTCATCTCGTGTTCTTCGCGTTCTTCATGAAAATAGCCCCAAATTAACATGATTTGCTCCGTGATTTCAGCAACCTCCGAATTCGTGTTGTTACGAATTTCTCTCAACAGTAGTATAAGTTATATTTGTAATTAAATTTTGTCGACTGTAATCTTTATTTTATATATTATGTATTGTAAATTTTAATCAAATTAATTTAGCGTGTTTAGTATAGTTATATTTCACAACTATATATAAGTAAGTTTATTAGAGAAAAGGGAACCTTTGATCTAAAATAAACCTTTTTAGTTTTTAACTTATTTTAAAAAATAACTATTTATTAATATTATAATAATCATTCCATAATTTTTAAAATCAAGATGTGAATCACTCAATATTCATGAGATTCAAAAAAAAATTCAAAAACAGATTCTTAAATTTTATGAGATTCAAATGTAGATTCTAAAATTTTTTTCATGATTTTTTGTTAAAATTTCAAATAATTTTTTTTGTAATCAACTTAATGGAATCACTATGAAAATAAAAAAACATTTACAACTTTTTTGAATTTTAAAATTAATTTTTAAAAAAGATTCTCTCATTCATTTTTTTATCGTAGGGAACCCGCAGCCGCTACTATTCGGGTGCACACTGGGTAAACCCCACGGGATCACGCAATAGCCTGTAAATCACGTGAACCAAAATAAACCGCACTTAAGCGACACGTGAACCAAGATAAATCACACTTAAGCGACTGGTTCATGATACATAATCATAAATTCTCCTCACATGGGATTCGAAACTGTGACCAAGAGGATAATTATCCCCTCTTTAACCCACTAAGCTAACCCTTGCGGGCCTCGTTCCCTTTTAAAGTATTCTCTTTTGAGCGCTAGCCATTATATATTTATAAGTGTAAAATATTAAATAACATTTTAAACTACTTAATTTCATATTAACATTTTTTAATAAATTGCTAAATATATATATATATAAGAAAATAATTAATATTTTTATTATGAAAAAGATTAAACGGGAGAATGGTTTGAAAATAAAAATCAAACCCGTAACCAAGCCATAAAAATCAGGGTTTGGTAAGAATCATTTGGGTCGGTTCAATTGGATAACCATCAGTTCAGAAAATTTTGCCATCCCTCTGACGTGGTGGCTTTTTAAGATGTGTGTTTGATTATATTAATCTTAATATATATAATAACTAAATTATATTTGTAATACGTGTCATGGTATTTCATGTATCACAATATTTATTTTTATTTTTATAATTAATATTTTATATTATTATTATTAGTAGTAAGGGTATTTGCGAAAATTTAGGTTACATAATTTGTTTTACAAGTATTGAGACATATATAATGAATTTCACGTTAATTATAATAAAGTTTTATATTTCTTTTATATCTATAAAATTATCATGATATTAGAGTTAAATTTCGAGTGTGATGAATATGCTGATTTGTTGCACGCCTTTGTGATAACAAGGCATTGAAAACTTCTTTAGAGATATATGGTAGATATTCTCCTTTCTATATTTCTCTGTCGAATCTTATATATATCGCATAATTATAAATAGTCTTGTTATCTCAGTGTTACTCGTAGAGCTGAGCATAAATTAGCCAAACCGACCGAAACCGCCCGATCCAAACCTACCAAACCGAATTTGACAGTTTACTAACGGTTTGGTTCGGTTACGGATTGACATTTTAAAAACTGAATTTTTTCGGTTTGGTTTTGGTTTTTACCTCCAAACCGACCGATATAACCGAATATTTAAATTAAAACATTAATATACATATATTAATAATAAAATTATAATGTTCGACATATGTGTAAACTAAAATATATAAAATAACTAATCATAATATATTTTATTCTAAAATATAAATATTTATGTATGTGTTATGTTTTCACTATTTTTATTTTTATTTAATAAAAGTATAAGAATTGGTCGCATCTTCTTCATCTTCTTGCCTTTTTTATTTTTCAAAGTCATTATTTTTATATATTATTTTTGAATATGATTATAATAGAAAATATAATTCTATAATATGATACAAAATTTCGACTCTTATTCACAAATTCAAGTTTAATTTAGTTTCTAACTTTGTTTTATAGGAAAAATGATTTAAACCGAAACCAAACCGAACCGTTTTAAACGGATTGGTTTGGTTTGGTTTTTTCATATAACGGTTTCGTTTCAGATTGAATTTTAGGAAAACCGCTAATTTTGGTTTGGTTCGGTTTGGATCCTCCAAACCGCCCAAACCGACCGATACTCACCCCTAGTTACTCGTATGGATATTACACATGTTGTTTGTGTATTTAGTCAATTTGTCACATTTTCTACCACCATATGTTGAATTTGAGCTGCATTTATTCATATTATCAGGTATATTTGTAGAACTCATATTTATCTTTTATTTCTGTTTACCTTAATTTTAGAGTTGCGAGCTTATAGTGATACTGATTGGACCGACAATCCCGTTGATCATAAATACACGACCGATTTTTGTATTTTTCTTGATAATTATCTTATTTTATGGAAAATTAAAATAAAATGTTATTTCCAGATCGAATTCACAAGTTGAGTATCGTGTGATAACTTTCATTATTTTGTGAGATTGTTTGGTTATGTCAGTTACCTACAGACTTGGGTGTTAGTTTTTCTTGTCATCATCCGTTATATTGTGATAGTAAAAGTGCAATTTATATTACATTTAATTCAGTATTTCATGAGGGTACTTAATGTGCTGAGATTGATTGTTATTTTATTTGCCATTACCATCATTTACGGCAAGGTAATGTCACATTAATTTATATATTGGTTCCTCATAAATACAAGTT
Source organism: Apium graveolens (assembly GCF_009905375.1). Taxonomy (NCBI): domain Eukaryota; kingdom Viridiplantae; phylum Streptophyta; class Magnoliopsida; order Apiales; family Apiaceae; genus Apium; species Apium graveolens. The sequence continues at coordinate 231,597,379 of NC_133655.1, forward strand.
TCTGTAAGATTTAAGTCTAGGGGCAAGTATTGGGCGGGTTGGATGGGTAAATCATCAAATCCAAATATATCGATATTCAATTCTTCTAATCATAATCATAACCGTAACTGTTAGTTCAAAATTATAACCACCCAAATTATAACAATTCGATTTTGGCCATTTTCGTTCAAACCATTAAGAAGGAGAAAAAACTGATAACTTCATAAATAATCAATTAAACATGTTCATTATGTAATAATTTGAATTTTTTAACGGTAATATTTAACATCAAGTGTATTTAACATAACACGAATTCAACTACTTATGTATATCACTAATTCATGCATGTAATATATGTATACTCAAAATATATTATCAAAATATTTTATTAATATATTCGGATATTTTCGATATAACGGGCCATATAAAAGGTAAATACAAACCAATTCATAATCGATCCAAATTATTACAAATCATAAAATTTCAATTTGAACAATTTTAAACTATTAATTTGGACGATTATGAAAACTTTTCTCTCTAGGTTTAACCGGGGTAGAACCTTGTGTAGCTTTAACATTACGGGTCTGAATTGTTTGTGTATACTCTTTCACTCCACAGAAAATCCATGCGCGTACGGTAATTAAGTAGAATCCGAGACCCTGAGTCCCAATCCAACGGCTTAAAGTACATATCACAAGTGAGATGGGATGGTCGAGATCAAGACTATCTTATTGTACAGCTGGGATCGTTTACTTTGTCGCAAAGGGGGAGAAATCATGACGTGCTGAGTGAGAGATCGAGGAACAAATGTTTAAAATCAAGATTTGGGTCTTCCACAATACTTTATTCTTAATGATTTTGATTTACAAACCGCCGACCTTGTTTTGATTTGTGTTTTTTTATTGACTTTGAATTATACCCTCAACAGAAAAATATAAAACTTTCAGTCAGCAAACACATATAATGCATGTACTGCGTTTTCTACGAAAATTATTCAGAATAATTGTTGAAACTAATATGAACATGCACACAGTTCTGAGGCATGCAAAACCGGAGAAATGGCCCCCCCAGCAGATATGCATATAGATGGATAATTCTAAACTTCAACTCGATCGTGTGTAGTCCTACATGCAGCCAGATCAGATATACATATATTAAGTTCCGGAGAAACTGTATTATGATTTATGACCGGAACGCGTCTCCCATTATACTCGCCGGTAGAACTGTTCATATAATGGAATGACAGTAAAAAACCAAAAGTTGACACTGGACATTTTCAGGATATATATATCTATATATATCTTTAGTTGACACTTGATTAAAAATATGTATGTGTGTGGATTAATCTTACCTAATCTAATTCCATCCTTGCACTGTACGTACATATGCTGAAAGATTAGCTGATTTGCATGATCCCCAGATAAATATAAGCTGCAAATGATTAGTATATAATTAAAACGTAATTAAGAATATAATCTTAAGACTTTTGATAATAAAATTGTTATCAGGAGACAAATGACCAGAGCCGTACCTAAGATTTTAAGTGCCCTGTTCAAAATCTAAAAAAGTGTCCTACTAATTTTTTTCTAAAAAAATTACATGAAATAATAAAATCTGAAGTTTTATAAACAAAATATAATAATTAAAATACAAAAAGTAATTTTATTACATAATCAAAATTAAATAAAAAACAGTTATACATGCAAAATTTTAATATGTTATACTATATTTTAGAAATTAAATATTTATGTTTAAAAGATAAGTTATACATGTGACTTATGATATATTAATTTATAAAAAAGTAAGATATAATATTGATAAACAAAAAATATTCAAATAAAAATTAATTTATACATAAACTTGTAATTTAGATCTCTTCAACCCATTATTTATTTTATTTTATATTAAATTGACTTGTTTCATAAAATATATACATTAAAATTGGATATTTTAAGATGAATAATATACCTAAAATTTGAATCATTATTTGAATGCATAATAATATATATATATATTGTTACCAATAAAAAATAATTATATATAATTATATTAGTTAACTATAAACTTTTCATTAAAAGTAGTAGCTTTCCTAGTAAAACTGGAGCATTAATGGTGATTTACAATGCAACTTTCGTTTTTAAATAATTTTTATATAAGTATTTTTAGAATTAATATGACTGATTCAATATAATAATTTAATATTATTTAAATGTATAATATTTTTTTAATTATTTTTCATTTACAAATTTTTAACATTAAAAAAATTATATTTTTTTACTAAACATTCTTTTTCCTATTTTAGTAAACATATATATACATATGTATATAGAAAAAAAATGTGTCAATCATATTTTGAGGGCCCTGTGCGGTGACACCAGTTGCACACCCTCTCTACAAATGACTAAGACGCACATAAAAATATATAATTAAGCTCGCAGTTGGATTTCCCTCTTTTATATTACCACTATATTTGAAAGTTTGACCATTAAAAATTCTTTCAAAATTTATTAGTTTATCGAAACAATAAATAAAATTATGCCAGCCTAAAAAAAAATTATGCGGACACTAAAATAAATAAAGGCAAAACCGATTATCAAAAATGGTCGATTGAGAAAAAAATCGATTGGGTTTATATTTTCATAATCAATGTAGGAACGTGATAGGTTAAAAATTGACGAGTTCTCGAAGACTTGTTTGGTTTAAGAGTCATCACCGATGTGACAGTTATTGGTTATACACATTAGAAATTTTGGCAAGTGTGGCTATAGTTAAAATGTGTGACAACAACTCGACAGACGTGGCAAAACGCGTCACATCAATAACTGGGTTGGTCTTACATCTCAAAGTATGCGTCATATGTGATGCAAAAAAAGGGCTTAACCAGCCATCAGCCTTCGTTGATTAAACTCTTTGGCCGGGTTTGTAATAATGGTCTTGAAAAACAAGTTTAAGAGACTGTTTTATAATCGACCGTTTTGTATGAATGTAATCGATTTTCTTGTATTTTGAATGGTACACACGATCGTTTATGTGTCTTTATGATTGGTTTTTAAATTTATGTATGGTAATTATGGTAGCTTATGATACGTATCACATTGGTAATAAGTGTGTATTATTGAAAAAATTGATATGCTACATGACGTCCTCATTTTTTTTCAATTTATTTAATGTTGTTTTGCAATTATAGGATTGCCATGAATAAAATCGACCGACTGCCTTCAGTCGGGTATATATTCAAAAAACAATGTCATTTTTATGACTTTCCACTCTCAAGACTAACGAATGAAAGACGATTAGATTTATTTTTTGAAAAAAACGGGACAGTAAGTTTTCTCTTGTTCTGTTTCAGTGAGACGTACTATAGATTATGGCTTATACTGTTTCTGCAAGTTGTTTATGTTGTAGGAGAGGTAGTAGACTATGTACTGAAATATAAGTGTAGACTATACTGAAATAAAACTCTCTGGTAAATTACAAAGGATTACAGTATAAAAAACATATCAACTCAAAGTATATCAAAATAGTTCCAAGTATTTAAAACGTGAAGGGTGATAACTTTAAAGGATGGATCAGAACTAAATTTAGTCAGTTCTTCAAGAGTAAGATGCACAAACTCAAACAGTTAATGTCATAACATAGAAATGATATAGGAGGTTCGATTTAGGCCAAAACCAAATGCTTTTATATATTAAGAAAAATCTTAAGATTCAAATAACAGAGATTTATAAATTTATAGTTAATTATGAACTGGGAAACACACATCTATCCTCATTAATCAATCAATCGTATAAAACTAGATTCTGATAGTCGTCGCCAGATATAGCAGCCTTCATCACAGCTTAAGGATTCATATCCTCCTCTTCCTCCAAGAAGAGAGTTAACAAATTTTTTGAGAAACCACTAAGCAGAGCCACCCCTTTGTCCGTAGCTTTAACAGGTGTTGCAGAAGAGTCCCTGAGGTTCCAAAATACAATGTCAGGCATTTTTTCATACCCTTTTTCCCTGAATTTCCTCTGAATCACCATGTAATCAGTCTCCCACGGATGCAGTGATGCCTGATCAAATTCCATATCGCTGAAAACAAACAACCTCTTTACCATCTGCTCTTGACTCAACTTTGCATCAACAGCAACCTGCAGTATTTTATCAAATACCTTCTGAAAATCTGTGTTCAAATCCCATTGCATTTGCTTAATAAACGCACACTTTTCCCGAAGATTGTCCCCTTTAACTATGTGAAGTTCTGGGTTAGGGCTAAATGTAATTAGCTGTCCTTTCCAAGGCTCGTCACTGAGCTCAGAAACTAATAAACCAAGGGAAACAGAAACTTCCAATGGCACTCCTTCCATATTTTTTGACTGGCGATAGTACATACTTCCTGAGACATCGCAGATTGCAATAGAATTTGTAAGTTTGCCTTTGTTCAACATATCATCCACCATTCCATTCCATTGCAGCTCTGCAACCATCTGCTGTCCATCACTATCACTGGCCAAACAAGACCTGATTATGTCATGCGGAAACAATGCCCCAGACGCAATCTTTTTTTTTCCCTGTTTTACATCCTCAAGATACTTGCTAAACCTTTCTTTATCATGATCCATAAATATATCAGTGTAGGTCTTCATAGCAACAGAAGCAACTCTTCTGTAAGGAAGAGAGTCCCACTTATTTGCACTCATATAAACCTCAGGCAACTTAAGCGCCTCGTGAAGTGGAAAAAGGACTTGCTTCCTCAATCTATTTTTGACTGCCATGACATACTGATCATCCACCATACCTTCATACTCGGGATAAATTTCTCTTGGAAAAAGTTTCTTGTCAATGCTAGCACATTTCAGTGTGTACTTATCACAGGACGAATCAATAGTGGGACACCACTTCCCAGACAAACTAATACTCTTACCCTGTTTCAAATTCAAAAACTCCAAATCTGCCTTGAGTAAATCCGCAAAAAGAGTCGAAACACTTTCATGCACATATCAGTAACTTTTTGATTGTTTTGAAAAATGCAGCAAGAATCAGGAGGACAAGAGTATAGGGGTGCTCGCATTTGGATTTTGAAAATTGAAATAATTATGTAACTTTAGATACTTAGGCATCATGTAACATGGATCACTAAAGATCCTTGTTTTCTCATTCGGGAGTGTTTCACTTACCACTTTAAACCTGTATTTGCTACTGGGTTTGATTTAATAAAACCAGAAATGTATACGTTGTTGGAATTATGCTAGGACAAATGTCTTTGGTTTAGAGTTTGTGATTGCATTAGACTTTGACAGGTTTAGAATTTAAATTGGAAGCCGAAAATGGCTGGAAACTGAAAAATCAGAATTTGGCTATTCTGGAAATACAAACATACGACGGTTGTTCATCACATATTCCGTCGTAATTTGGCCCCAGTTCCTAACATACGACAATTTTTTCTGTCGGAAGTTACTAATTTACGATGTAAATTTGCGTCGTACATTTATGTTATATTTTATCAAGGTGGGACCGACAAGAAAATATCCGACGATTCCTCCGTCGTAAGTAACTAACATACGACGATATTTCTGTTGTAAGTAAATTTATTATTTTCTTGAGTATGTTGGCCCTTTCTTCCTAACTTGCAACGCAATTTTATCTTATGACGAAAAAATAAACTTACTACTCGACCAAAAACGACAATTTTTTCCGTCGTAAATGGCTCAATTACGACGATTTCAGTTAAAAAAACCGTCGTAAATGGCCAGATTTGTTGTAGTGGATAATTCACATCATTATTGTACATATCCATAGCTTTCTTAACTCTTTCAGCCTTCTTCTCCTTCCTCAACTTACTAGCCCTCTGTATCTCTTCAATCACTTTGGCCTTATTCGCTTCAATCCTTACTTCTTTTGGAATCACAGCCTTCAGCTTCTTCTTTTTCGAATCCTGCTTAAACTTCACATCCCTGCGCACACCTTTAACACGTCTACCTTCAAATGACTGCTTCAATTTCCATTCATTTTTAAATTTTAAGAATAGCTCTTGCATTAGGGCCTTGGATTAACCGAAACAAGATCTCCATCAAATACTTAAAGTAACCAAACGACACGTAAACATGTGCATTGCATGCTAGGGTTTTGGGGTGGTTTTGGTGTAGCCATAATGTAGCAGTGTAATGATACAATCATCAGTAGAGGGACAGAGAGTGATACAGATGGAGGTATAGATCAGCTGGTGGGACAGACAGATAAGGGAGGGGACCAAGCTGAGCTGGCATTCCCTGGGGAACACGAGGTGGATACTCCACAGAATGAGACTGCAAACTGTTAGCTGAGGGACCACTAGAAGCAAGCATTTGCATTTCATTGCATTCCATTTTAATTTGAGTTTCATTTCAGTTGTGAAAGGGATATATGTCACCTTAAATCATATTTTGAGGTTATCTGGATGTAAAAACTATTTCTCTGACACTTCTCTATGTGTTCCATTAATGGCTATCTATGAGTAACTTTCTTCAGAATTGCCTTTCTATTGCCTGGTTGATTCTCAGGAGTAACTCAATCAACTCTCATCGAGTATAGATTGAGCTGAAGTTATCGTTCATTTTTTATATATATTAATGAGGTTCTTCTCAGTGGTATCAGAGCACTCGGTTCTCGGCGATGATGGGTCCAGGAAGAAATACAAAGACAGGAACGTCAGATGATGAAGGTGGGGTACATACATATCTGAATCGTATTGAGGTAAGCCTCAGATCTCTGTTTGAAACTCAAAACCAACGGTTGGTACAGACCTGTAATAATAATAATGTTAATATTGAGCAAAACGTGAAATCGATAGCAGAATTGAATGAGCTGGTGCTAGGTCTTTCTATGCAAGTAGCTAAGCTAGTTTCTAGTGATGGTAAGGAGTCTGAAACTATAGAGCAGGAAGGAGAACATGAGAATGGCAACCATAATAACAACACTAATTTTCAGCAACCTAATTTCATATCTAGGATGACTAAGGTTGAATTTCCTAAATTCAGTGGTACTGATTTGAGGTCATGGGTGTATAGATGTAACCAATTCTTTCAACTAGATGACATTAAGGACCCTCAAAGGGTGAGACTAGCTGCAATACATCTAGAGGGAAAGGCTTTGTTATGGCATCAAACGTATATGAAAAGATGCAACAATATAGCACCCCCTTGGGATAAATATATTGAGGCGGTTACGGTAAGGTTTGGAGAGATATATGATGATCCCATGGCTGACCTCAAGGCTTTAAAACAAACTGGATCAGTACAAGATTACCATGATACCTTTGATGCTTTGACTAGTAGGTTGAATCTTCCCGAGGAGTACTTATTGAGTTGCTATTTATGAGGTTTGGAGGATGATATACAACTTTCGGTGAGAATGTTCTCTCCCGGGTCCATTCAACAAGCTTTATGTTTAACCAAGCTTCAAGAAGCAGCAGGAAAGGCCAAGAAAGCTAAATTTCCTAACAAAACCCCTTTGCTTCCCACCCCTACTCACACTAAATCTTACAGTGCCTTCACCAAAACTAACTTCACAAAGCCAAACACCACCTATACCACCACCACAAATACCAACAGAAAGACTTTAACCCCTGAGGAATTTAACGAGAAAAGAGCCAAGAATATATGCTTCTGGTGTGATGAGAAATATACACCTAATCATAATTGTAGAGGAAAGAAACCCCAGCTGTTTCATTTGGAGGTGGAAAGTGAAGAGCCTAGGGAAGAGGAATCAGATGTGCTGGATGAAATTATGGAGAATGAGGGGAACCAATATGCTCAAATATCAGTGCAAGCATTAGACGAGGCATCAACATATCAAACAATGAGAGTTAGTGGTCATCATGGGAAGAAGGTGCTTTAACTATTATTGGATAGTGAGAGTACTCACAATTTTATAGATGCTAGTAAGGCTTTGAAGATGGGATGCCGAGTAGAAGAATTACCTCCAAGGACAGTAAAGGTAGCCGATGGGGGGCAGTTGGTTTGCGACAAGTTCATCAGAAACTTTTGCTGGAGAATACAGGGAGTGGAGTTTAGTGCTGATGTGATGTTGCTTCCCTTGAGTGAGAGTGACTTGGTTCTAGGAATTCACTGGTTCTCACAGCTAGGTTCAGTCTGGGACTTTTCCAAATTGACTATGCAGTTTACGTATCACGACAAAAAGGTACACTTGAGGGGAATACAAGAGAAGAAAATGAAAAATATACACTCCCAGAAACTCAATAAACTGTTTTAAGCAACTGGGGAGCTGTCAATGCTGCAGATCATACCCGTGAATGCAGGAGTAAATCCACAAATACTAATTATGGAAGAGCAAGCACCTGCAGAAATAGACTCTGCAATACAAGAGATACTGAGAAAACACAAAAGAGTGTTTAAAGATATTACAGGACTTCCACCTGTGAGGGAGACATTTGATCGTAGGATACCGCTGAAGGAGGGAACGAACGCTATTAACATGAGGGCTTATAGGTATCCAAATCTGCAGAAGAATGTGATAAAAGAGATGGTGCATGAATTATTGGAGCAAGGAGTTATTAGACCCAACAATAGTCCATTTGCAGCCCCGGTTGTGTTAGTAAAGAAAAAAGATGGCAGTTGGCGTATGTGTGTAGACTACAGAAGTTTAAATAAAGTCACCATTAAGGATAAGTTTCTCATTCCTTTCATCGAGGAACTCCTTGATGAGTTACATGGAACTCGATTCTTTTCGAAGATCGATCTAAAATCGGGATACCATCAAATTCGAATGAACCCACTTGACGTGCACAAAACGACATTCAAAACTTACTTTGGGCATTTTGAGTACTTGGTCATGCCGTTTGGTCTTACTAACGCACCTTCGACCTTTCAATCACTCATGAATCACGTTTTCAAGCCATTGCTGAGGAAAGGGGTCCTTATTTTCTTTGACGACATCTTGATTTACAGCCCTGACAAGGAAACTCATCTACAACATCTCAGTAAGGTCTTGCAGCTCATGACAATTAATTCTCTCCATGCTAACTACAAGAAATGCCTATTTGGAGTAGAAAAAATCCATTACTTGGGACATGTCATCTCTAGGGAGGGCGTGCAGACAGAAATGGACAAGATACAGGCTGTAGTAGAATGGCCAGTGCCCAGAAATATAAAACAGTTAGGAGGATTCTTGGGGCTTATGGGGTATTATAAACGTTTCATACAGAGCTATGGGCAAATATGCAAGCCTTTAACTAATCTTTTCAAGAAAGATGCCTTCTGCTGGACTGAAGAAAGCCAAGCAGCTTTCGAGTTACTCAAACAGAAAATGACCAACCCTCCAGTACTTGCATTACCGGATTTTGATAAACCATTTTGCATTGAAACTGATGCTTCAGGCACCAGCATGGGGGCGGTGCTGATGCAAGACTCTCATCCTATATCATATGTCAGCAAAGTCTTTTCAGACAAGGATGCTATGCTCTCGGCATACGAAAAAGAATTCCTTGTTGTTGTTTTTGCAGTGAAAAAGTGGCAGCACTACCTGGGAATCCTTCCTTTTGTTATCAGAACTGACCAAAGAAGCCTAAAGTATATCCTAGAACAGAGAATGGGCACTCCTTTCCAACAAAAGTGGCTCTCAAAATTGGCGGGTTTTGATTTTTCAATTGAATATAAAATAGGTGCTGAAAATAGAGCCGCTGACGCCCTATCCAGGATTCCAGTGGCACAGTTGTGGGCTATGACCATATCATCTGTCAGTTCTACTTTAATGGAGGACTTGAAGAAACACTGGAAAGAGGAAGTCAACTTGAGAAAAATTATTGCAGAACTTCTGAAAGATCCCAACTCCCATCCTTTATATACCTGGGATCAGGTCAAGTTAACACGAAGAGGGAAACTGGTGATAAGGGACGACAACACGATTAAGAACACAGTCTTACAATGGATGCATACCTCTGCACAAGGTGGGCATGCAGGTATAACTGTTACATTGAAACGGGTCCAGGAATTATTCTTTTGGCATGGCCTTAAAAAATTTGTCCCTGAATTTATAAGGTAGTGCTCCGTATGCCAAAGGTGTAAGTACGACCACAATGCCTACCCTGGTCTCTTACAACCCATCCCTATACCTTCTGCAACTTGGGAAGAAGTTACAATGGATTTTATCGAGGGACTTACGAAGTCCAATGGTAAGGAAGTCATTATGGTTGTAGTGGATCAGTTGAGTAAATACAACCACTTTATGGCTCTTTCTCATCCTTTCTCAGCATTGCAAGTAGCCCAATGTTATTTAGACAATGTCTATAAACTATATGGTTTCCCGAAGGCAATGATATCAGACAGAGACAAGATATTTTTGAACAAATTCTGGACCGAATTCGTGAAATTGCAGGGTATTACTCAAAAACTATCAACATCCTACCATCCTCAGACGGATGGCCAATCTGGAGTTCTTAATAGATGTGTTAAGACTTACCTAAGGTGTATATGTCATGAACACCCTCAGGAGTGGTCTAAATGGTTAACTCTAGCAGAATATTGGTACAATACCAGCTTTCACTTTGCCATCAAGAAGACACCCTTTGAGATCATGTATAATCAACCCCCTCCAATACATAAGTCATACATAGCTGGAGCTAGCCATGTTGATGCCGTAGACAGAAGCTTGCTTATCAGAGACAAGATGCTGGAAATGCTGAAGTACAATCTACACAAAGCTCAAAACAAAATGAAGCAATTGGCAAACAGGAGAAGATCTGAGCGAAAATTTGAAGTGAGAAGCTGGGTGTACCTCAAACTACAACCCTACTGACAAACTGTTAGATATATTTGATAATGTCATGTGTAATATGATTTGTGTTTAGGTTTCAGATCTTACCTTACAGGACAAATCAACACTTAACTGGAAATCAGCACTTATACTAAAGACAGAACTTAAGATATCAGAATTTAAGGTTCAGAAGATATTTATCAGGAGATAATATCAGGACTTAAGATGACTTTCAGATAAGGCAGGTGGCTGATTGAAAGGAAAGAAGATCGAGACTAAGACAGAAAGAATTGTGCATGAAGAAGGAATTCTATGAAGAATAGAATACTTGGAAGAAAAGATAACTAGTTGATATATTTTAGGAAGCAGAATTATATTCCATATCAATTAGAAGATTATCTTGTAACTGTGTAGTATATAAACACAGGCATAGAGTTTACACTATAAGTGTTACGATTATCGAAGTTATTATTCTTTGTAACTCTAGCAGCTCTCGTGATAATTTGTTCATCACTGAGAGAGGACAGTTCCATATTGTAACAACGTTTATTGTGTTGAATAAAATCTGTTTTCTGTTACTTGAGTTCTTATATTCGATTTGATTGTGCTAAACACTGTATTCAACCCCATTCTATAGTGTGTGTGACCTAACAAGTGGTATCAGAGCCTTCTATTAACACACAAACAGTTTAAGATCCAAAATCAATCATGTCTGAAGAAGAAACTCCAACCAAGCACACCAAAACTGAAGAACCTCCAAAAACTGTAACTTATGGTCGATATGAGACTATAAGAGTTCCCATGTTGGAACCTTCTGAGTATTCCATATGGAAAGTGAAGATGGCTATGTTTCTGGAAGCTACAGATCCAGAATATCTCGACAGGATTTATGAAGGACAACATATGCCAACCAAACTCTCCTTAAAAGTTGCAGGTCAGCCAGCAAAGTCTGTACCAAAGGAGAAAAGTGATCACACTGCTGAAGATATCTCATCAATTGCAAAGGATGCAAAGGTAAGACACTTGTTGCTTAGTGCCATAGATAATGTAATGTCAAACAGGGTAATTAACTGCAAGACTGCAAAAGAGATATGGGATGCTTTGGAAACAAGGTGTCAGGGAACTGATTCAATCAAGAAGAACATGAAGACAATACTCACTCAAGAGTATGAGCACTTTAACTTAAAGCCTGATGAGTCATTGACTGATTTATATGATAATTTTGTCAAACTCTTGAATGATTTGTCACTAGTTGACAAAGAGTATGATATTGAAGATTCAAATCTTAAGTTCATGTTAGCTCTTCCTGAAAGATGGGATTTGAAGGCCACAATAATAAGAGACAACTATAATCTTGATGAAACAACTCTTGATGAAATTTATGGGATGCTCAAGACTCATTAACTTGAGATGGAACAAAGAAGCAAGAGGAATGGAAGAAAGTCAAGAACAGTTGCCTTTGTGGCTGAGGAGGAAAGTCCCAAAGTAGCTGCCTTAAGAAAAGGCAAGGAAAAAGCTCTCATCATAAAGTCTGATACTGAGTCATCAAGTTCTGATAGTGATGATGACTCAGAAACTGAAAGTATACCTGAGATGGACCATGATGAGGAGATGATGAAGCTGTGTGCTCTTATGGTGAAAGGGATCACAAATATTGAGTACAGAAAATTCAGGAGAGGAAAGAAGTTTTCCAGGAAAGGTGCAAGTTCTGAAAAGAAAAGTTTCAGAAAATCTGAAGGCAAAGGAAGAAAGTCTGACTGGGGAGATTATTCAAATGTTAAATGCTACAACTTTGGTGAGAAAGGCCACATATCTCCAGATTGCAGAAAAGGGAAAAGTGACAAAGGAAAGGCTCTTGTCACAAAGAAGAAAAGCTGGTCAAATGCTTCAGATTCTGAGGATGAGGAAAACTATGCCTTGATGGCAAATGCTGATAGCAGTTCTGATACTGCTAACTTAAAGGGCAACAGAATGAATATCCTAGTTCTGGACAGTGGATGTTTAGGACATATGACTGGAAATAAAGCCCTGCTATCAGACTTTGTGGAGAAAGCTGGCCCAGGTGTTTCTTATGGAGATGACAACATTGAAAAAACTCTGGGATATGACAATATCAATCTTGGGAATGTCATCATTGAAAAAGTAGCTCTGGTCTCAGGACTTAAACACAATCTGCTGAGTGTGAGTCAAATCTGTGACAAAGGTTATCATGTGGATTTCTTTGAAGAACACTGTGAAGTTGTAAGCAAATCTACAGGCAAAGTTGTTCTGAAAGGATACATGCATGGTAACATTTATGAAGCTAAGCTTTCAACAAGTACTGATGGTTCTGCAATCTGTCTGTTGAGTAGAGCATCAATTGAAGAAAGCTGGGATTGGCACAAGAAATTCTTTCATTTAAATTTTAACAATATAAATGAACTAGTCAAGAAAGATCTAATGAGAGGACTGCCAAAATCAGTATTTGCTCCTGATGGCCTTTGTGATTCATGTCAGAAGGCAAAACAAAGAAAATCTTCATTCAAGAGCAAGATCGAATCATCAATTCTTGAGCCTTATCACCTACTACATGTTGATCTATTTGGTCCAGTTAATGTCATGTCTATTACAAAGAAGAAATATGCTATGGTCATAGTGGATGAGTTCACCAGATACACATGGGTGTATTTCTTGCACACAAAAAGTGAAACTGCATCTATCTTGATTGATCATGTCAAGTAACTGGATAAATTGGTCAAAGATTCCGTGAAGATCATAAGAAGTGATAATGGCACTGAGTTCAAGAATTTGATTATGGAAGAGTTCTGCAAATACCATGGAATAAAGCAGGAATTTTCTGCTCCTGGAACTCCACAACAAAATGGAGTTGTTGAAAGAAAGAATAGAACTCTTATTGAAGCTGCACGAACTATGCTTGATGAAGCAAAGTTGCCAACCTACTTTTGGACTGAAGTTGTGCAGACTGCTTGTTTTACTTAGAATGCAACACTCATTAACAAGCATGGAAAAACACCATATGAGATGGTGAAGAAAAAGAAGCCAAATCTGATGTACTTTCATGTATTGGGATGCAACTATTTTGTTCTTAAGACTCATCCCGAACAGCTATCCAAATTTGATCTAAAAGCTGATGAAGGAATTTTTGTTGGATATCCACTTTCTACAAAAGCCTTCAGAGTCTATAATTTAAGAACAAGGGTTGTCATGGAATCTATCAATGTCTCTTTTGATGATAAGAAGATTACTGGACTTGAAGATTTCAATGATCATGATCAGCTGAGATTCGAAAATGAAGTTTTAAATTCTGATTCTGTAAATCCTGATACTGCAAACTCTGATGGATTAAACTCTGATGTTATTGAAACTGTGGTGACTACGCCTAAGGAAAATGCACCTGTGCAGGGGGAGCATACTGAAGAACCAATCACATCTCAAGAAGCATCAGAACCTACAATAGGCTCTTCAAGTTCTGATGGGCCAAGTTCTGATAATTCTGGAAACTCATGTTCTGATATTTTTGGAAACTCAAATAATGAAGGATTCAACTCAGAGAGCATAATTTCAGGGGGAGCATCAGAAAATGTTGATGGAGACACCATGGATCATGGGGGAACATCCAGTTCTAGAGAAAACCTTCCATCTGCAAGGAAGTGGACTAAAGCACATACACCTGACTTAATTATTGGAAATCCTGATACAAGTGTCAGAACTAGAACAGCTACATCAAATGAATGTCTCTATAATTGTTTTCTTTCTCAGACTGAACCAAAGAAAGTGGAAGAAGCTCTTCAAGATGCTGATTGTGTGCAAGCAATGCAGGAAGAGTTAAATGAATTTGAAAGAAATAAAGTCTGGACCCTAGTGCCAAGACCAAGGAACAGATCAGTTGTTGGTACAAAATGGGTGTTCAGAAACAAAACTGACAGTGACGGCATAATTATAAGGAACAAAGCAAGGCTGTTTGCAAAAGGTTACTCTCAACAGGAGGGAATTGATTATGATGAAACATTTGCACCAGTTGCTAGATTGGAAGCCATAAATATATTTTTGGCTTATACTGCTCACAAGAAGTTTAAAGTCTTTCAAATGGATGTGAAAAGTGCTTTTCTTAATGGAGAATTGGAAGAGGAAGTATATATTGAACAACCTCTAGGCTTTGTAGATCCCAAATTTCCAAATCATGTCTACAGGCTTGATAAAGCACTTTATGGCCTTAAGCAAGCTCCAAGAGCATGGTATGAGACTTTTGCTCTGTTTCTTCTGGAAAGTGGATTTAATAGAGGAACTATTGACAAAACACTGTTCTACCTCAACCATGGAAAGGACTTACTTTTGGTGCAAATATATATTGATGATATCATTTTTGGTTCTACAAATGACAGACTTTGTAAGAAGTTTGCCAAACTGATGCAATCAAGATATAAAATGAGTATGATGGGAGAACTTAACTATTTTCTGGGCCTTCAAGTCAAGCAGAATGAAGAAGGAACTTTTATTTGTCAATCAAAGTACACCAGAAACTTGTTGAAGAAATTTGGAATGCAGGATTGTTCAAGTGCATCCACTCCTATGGTCACTGCAACTAAGTTGGATAAGGATTCTGGTAAATCAATAGATATTACTGATTACAGAGGTATGATTGGCTCACTACTCTATCTAACTACAAGTAAATCTGATATCATGTATGCTACCTGTCTTTGTGCAAGATTTTAAGCATATCCAAGAGAACCTCACTTAACAGCTGTGAAAAGAATTTTCAAGTACCTTAAGGGTACAGCTGATCTGGGATTGTGGTATCCTAGAGAATCAGACTTTAAGCTAATAGGTTACTCAGATGCAGATTTTGCCGGATGCAAAATTGACAGGAAAAGCACAAATGGAAGCTGCCAATTTCTTGGAGACAGATTGGTTTCTTGTTTCAGCAAGAAACAGAAGTCAATTTCCACATCAACTGCAGAAGCAGAATACATTGCTGCAGGAAGCTGTTGTGCACATATTCTTTAGATGAAGAATCAGTTACTGGATTATGGGTTAAAATTTTCTAAAATCCCTATTTACTGTGATAATCAAAGTGCTATTGCTATGACATGTAATCCAGTTCAGCACTCAATGACAAAGCACATCAGCATTAGGTACCACTTCATAAGGGAACATGTGGATGAAGGTACAACGGAATTGCATTTTGTTCCCACAGATCAATAACTAGAAGATATCTTCACAAAACCACTGTGTGAAGCTACTTTTACAAGATTGGTAAATGAACTTGGAATGGTTTCAGGTTCTTTCTCTAAATCTGCTTAGTTTATGTTCTGATAGATCAGATTTTATGATCAGTATTTACATATATTACTATTTTTGTGTATTCTGTGCTTAAATTGAAAATTACTTAAGTGCTAATTTTTATCTGATGTGAATTTCTAAACTCTGATAGTGATATGAATATATCTGTGACTATTCAATCCAATGAGGATAACTGTGCTAGATGTTGACCTAGTAATCTTTAATATACTAAAGATCCCATGTTTGAAGTAATTATTTATGTGGAAATCTTTTAACACAAGCAAATTCTGATATTGAGCTTAGTTTAGTTTACTTTGTGTATCTTATTACTAAGTCAAAAACTAGAATAGTGCTTCTTATCTGTTAAGTTCTGATGTTAGTAAATCTGGTGAATGTACTAAGTGCTGATAAGTCTCACTTATGAAAAGAAAAAGAAAAGAAATAAAAATCAGGTACTCCTTTGAGATCTAGAGTAAAAATGTGGAAGGGAAGACCCAAGTGCATTGCTGGTATTAAGTAATATGCAGTAGAAAAGCAAAATAAAATTTTCTTGGTGACTTTTCACACTCTATGATTACTGGAGAAATACTCTGATAACATCATAAATTCTAATAAGCAGTCGTGACTCACTTGCACTGAGAAGCCACTGTAAAATAGAATTTCAAAAGATGCATAAAATGAGCACAAAACAGTTGAGGTGGACTCATGCATGAACTCATTCTAAAGTAGACTTCAGAATAATGACAGATTTTAAGTAAAGTTCTTAGTTATGCCTTATTTTTAAGATGTACTGAAGTGAATAAGACTTTACTCTTTGTCTGATATTTAGCTTAATGCACACACTTACACTCCATATGAATGATGAAAATTACTGTGGTGATCAATGTTATTTTAGATGAACAGTCTATGTGTCAGATTGCATAAATTCTGAGGACAAGTTCTGATGATTAAGTTCTGATGAAACCATATCAGTATTTGTGTGAAGAATTACAGGAATACACATTCACTTTTCGAGTTAAGGAGCCATATTCTGATGACTTTTAAATCCTGATAATAATCAAGTTTTGATGCTGTCCTGACAGTATTTATTTACTTGGTTTATTTTTGGTCATTACTTGAACAATAATATTTTTATAGAATATTGGTTAATGTGTAATAAAACAGTCATAATCATTATGGGTTAGTGGTTAACGTGTATGTCCTGAAAAACTGCATGTGCACAGTAATTATTGCTCATTTTACGTGCCCATTAACTCTCATTCTAACCTTTTACTGACTGTTCACATGGTGCCGGGTGTAAAGTGTATCCTATGCTTCAAAAATATGACTGTTGAGTGGAGAGAGTATATATATATGAGAGATAAAAGATTTTTTTATTCTTTTACTTACTTTTCTATTATAAATCTCTTTTACTTTCTCTCTCTCTCTCTCTTTTATTTTCTGAAGCTGTTTTTCTCTCGGGACTTTTTACAAACACTTTGCACACATTCTCTTATTCACTTAATTTCTTACAGAGATGGCACCAAAAGACATAATTTTTGATGGAGCTAAGTTTGTTCCTAATAACTTCTCCACTATTCTTAGCAAGTCAGAAGCTCCATCAGAACTTCACTTCATTCAGGACTTTCTTGTTAGTTCTGATATTGGGTACGCTCTGACCGAACCTGAAGCAGTCTCTGGTACTCAAGTACTGGAGTTCTGGAGAAGCGGAGTATATGATGATGGTGGTGCTCAAGGGTCCCCAAGTATTATTTTTTCATCAGGGGAGGATGAGTATGTTGTGATATTGGCTACGGTCCGACAAGCACTGCAGCTTCCTGAGAACTGTGTTTATTCTACTGTTGAAGAGCTAGTTCTTCAAAACATGATGGCCAGTCTGGGGTATGAGAGGACATTGGCAAAGCTGGGTCAGTTGAAGAGATCTTTCATAAGGAGGGAATGGAGTTTCTTCTTTGACTATATAACCAAGGCTTTTGCAAACTAATGCTCTAATTTTGATGCAATCCCCATATTCAGCCAACAAATCGGGTATGCTCTCATAAATCAACCTGATTTTGATTATGCAAGTGTTGTCTTAGGTTTTATTGGGGATAGAATGACAGAAGATAGAAATACTGTTTATTTTTCTAGATTCTGTCAGCTTATCTATAGTTTTTGTTGTGATAATAAGCCCCAATCTGCTAGTGAATTAATTTCATCATTCAGACTAGCTAAAAGAGCTTTTAATGATTTATTATCTACTGATAATAAGAAGACTGTGTTAAGACCCCTTCTAGTTCCTTTATCTGTCAAACAAGCCTTAATAACCTATGATCCAGTTAAATATACTGAAGTATATCCTGATGTCCAACCATCAGAACCTCATCCATCAGCACCTACCACATCTACACAAACACCTCAAACTTCTCAACCTTCGGATCCTACAGTGCATCCTCATCTTCCAAACCCAAGAGGACTAAGAAAGTACCTCAGACTAAACAGAAGAGAAGGAGAATTATTCTGCGAGATAAATCAGATGCTGAGGAACATGTTCCTATACCAGAACCTGTTATTATAGAAGCTGAGAAGGTTTCTTCTAAGAAAGATACTGTAACTGAGAGTTCTAGGCCCCTCAAAAGGCTTAGAAAATTAAATTCTGATGATAAAGCTCCTACAGTGTCTCCACCTTTGAGGAAATTAAAGAAACAGAGAGCTCATAGGGACATAGTTGAGTCAGATTCAGATGTAGTGGAAGTAGCAAATGAAGGGGATCAGGAATCTCTGATCTCAACAGAACGAGTTATTATTGAATTACTTCCTTCTGCACAAATAGAAACTGCACAACCAGAAACTGCTCAAGCTAAAATGCCTACACCTCCTATGTCACCTATAGTTGATCCAGTACATACTGAAGAACCAGGTACAAGTGCTAAAATTGATATTCATAACCTGATTGTGCCTGAGGTTTTATACTTGGAAGCTCAACCAATTCACCTCACTCTATCACCAACATCAATTTTGAATGTTGATCAGAACCTGGCTGCAGATCAGAATTTAGAGGAAAATGTTGAAGCCTCTATAGCCTCACATACTGCTATTTTATCAGAGGATGCTGATACTGCAGAATCTACAAGTTCTGATGCTGCTAATGAAGAAACTACTGGTGAAGCTGCTGGTAATTTAGATGCTGATGCAGCTGGTCCATCAGGACATGCACCTCAACAAACTGTTCATAAAGCTGATTTAGTCAAGAAGTTTGTTACAAGGGAAGTACCAGTACCTTGGAGTGAAACTCCTAGAGGAAAGGAGTGGACTAAAGAATGGAACTCAGTTAGTTTTGTTCCTTCTGAAAAGATTCTTGCTACGCATCTTGCAAAAGCTGATGAAATGCTGATAAATGATGATTTAAAGGCACAACTGAGAGTTACTGCATTGAGTACAAGGCACCTTCAAGGTCAACACTCAATAACTCATGACAAGGTGAATAAAATTCAAGAAAACTTGATCCAACAAGATATGAATCTGAAACTTGAAAAGAACAGATTTTTCAAGCCTGCCTTTGACAGAATTGCCTACATTGAGAAAACTCAGGAGAAGTAACAAGCTCAAATTGAAGATATTCTGAAGAATCAAGCTTCTCACCATAGTCAACTCAATGAGATCCAATCCTCAATGGAATTGCTTGTCTCTCTTCTATTACCTGTTGATGCCAAAAGGGGGAGAAAGTGATTAAGTCCAAATGCAAATCTATTCAGACACTGAAAGGAAAGGATGATGGAAATGATGACCAGGGAAACTCTAATAAGGGTAGAGGTCAAGGTCAAGGCAAAGGACTTTTGTCAAGTAAAACTAGAATTATAAGTCAAGGAACAAGTTCTGATACTGGGAGAAGAATAAGTTCTGATACTGGTAAAATGATAAGTTCTGGTGGATATCTAAAATTTGATGAAGAAATTTCAAAGCAGTTATTTCTTAAAGAAAATCCAGGAATGGACTTTGAGAGTCTAAAAGAAGAAGAAGCTAGACTCAAAGAAGAAGGTGTCAAGACAAAATCTGAAGCTTCTGTTGTTGAAAAGAAATTTCCAAAACCTAAGGTTACTGTGATAAAGGAAAAAACAAGTTCCGAGGCAACCAAGGCCAAATCACAAATGGAAATTGATCCAAGGTCCAAGGGCAAAGAAAAAGTTGATGAACCTGTAAATGTTTATATGCCAGTTATAGATGAAGAAATAATTGATGAAGAAGCAGATGCTAATCTTACTCTGATGCATAAGAAGATTTTTCAAACAACCTCTAACATGGCTCATGTTGTTCAGAGTCAAGATTTAGTAAGTTCTGATATGACAGTGAAGCAAGCAACCTTTGAAGACTGCAACAAGTGGTTTTGAAGCAAGAGTTGTTACAGGAAAGGAAGGAAGAGATAAATTGGGGTTGGGTAGTTCTGATGACAGAAGAGTACATAACACTACCAATGATCCAACTTCCTTAAGTGAACCAGGTGTTGGAGCAACTCCTGAAATATTGAATCGACTTGAATCTGTACAAATGGTTTACCATACCTTCTTGAAAGAACATATCTTGTTATATTTTATGACAGATGGAAGGGTATACCAGATTAAGAAAAATGCTATACCACTGAAGTATTTTGAAGAACTGGAACATGTTCTATTCCTACTTCAAGTGAAAGACAGATTAACAAATAGTGCTGCTGGATATTTAAAGTCTCAAATTCAAAGACAGAAGAAGCTTTATTCTGTAAATTCTAACAACACATACTGTCCCAAGTACAGAGATCACAAGGGTGATATTGTCGATATGAAGCCTAACTCTGCTAGAATTATAACTACTTTTCTGGGTTATAAGACTGTGGAATTCAATCTAGAGTCTGACAAGGCATATCTGATAAGACTAGATCAGGAGATAAGAAAAGCTAAGATAAATGATCTCAGAGCAGCTATTTTTCAAACTGGAGAAGATACAGCTGAATTGAAGAACTATCTCAGGACAACTCCTGATATCAAAGAGATCAGAAGAAATTGAAAATTGAAGCCAAGTCAAAGATCTACGACTACTTAAATTCTGAAGTTTATACAGACTGAAGCAGTTATTAAAAGTTATAGATGGTAAAGCTGAAGGGACTGTAAGTTGTAGTTATCTAGTCAAATTCTCATGCATTTGTACTTAATGTTTTTGACATCATCAAATATCTGTTGAACTTATATATTATGCTAATTTACAAGTTGGGGGAGATTGTTAGATATATTTGATAATATCATGTGTAATATGATTTGTGTTTAGTTTTCAGATCTTACCTTACAGGACAAATCAACACTTAATTGGAAATCAACACTTATACTGAAGACATAACTTAAGATATCAGAACTTAAGGTTCAGAAGATATTTATCAGGAGATAATATCAGGACTTAAGATGACTTTCAGATAAGGCAGGCGGCTGATTGAAAGGAAAGAAGATCGAGACTAAGACAGAAAGAATTGTGCATGAAGAAGAAATTCTATGAAGAATAGAATACTTGAAAGAAAAGATAACTAGTTGATATATTTTAGGAAGCAGAATTATATTCCATATCAATTAGAAGATTATCTTGTAACTGTGTAGTATATAAACACAGGCATAGAGTTTACACTATAAGTGTTACGATTATCAAAGTTATTATTCTTTGTAACTCTAGCAGCTCTCGTGATAATTTGTTCATCACTGAGAGAGGACAGTTCCATATTGTAACAGAGTTTATTGTGTTGAATAAAATCTATTTTCTGTTACTTGAGTTCTTATATTCGATTTGATTGTGCTAAACACTGTATTCAACCCTCTTCTACAGTGTGTGTGACCTAACACAAACCTCCGTGGCTTCTAGATAATCTCAGAAGTTGAGTACTAAATATTTTGGACCGTACTTGGTGATCAAAAGGATAGGAGCTGTAGCATACACACTCAAGTTGCCTCCCTCTTCCAAAATCCACCCTACATTTCATGTATCATTTCTAAATCAACACCTTGGACCACCATATATGGAAATTGATAACAGTCTACCTGCTACTTATGATACTCAGAGCACAGCGGAAGCAAAGGTACCTAATCGAGTGTTGGAAATCAGAAGTATCAAGAAGAAGAATGTGGCAGAGGTCCAGTGGTTGATAGAATGGAAAGATCCTCCAGTTGAAGAAGCCACATGGGAAAGTGCACTCGTCATAGTAAAGAGGTTTCCTCAATTTGATCCTTGGGGTCAAGGATCTCTCGATGGGGGAAGCATTGATACAATCATCAGTAGGGGGCCAAAGAGTGATACAGATGGAGGTACAAACCAGCTGGTGGGACAGACAGATAAGGGAGGGGACCAATCTGAGCTGGCATTCCCTGGGGAACACGAGGTCGATACTCCACGGAATGAGACTGCAAACCGTTAGCTGAGGGACCACTAGAAGCAGCATTTGCATTTCATTGCATTCCATTTTAATTTGAGTTTCATTTTAGTTGTGAAAGGGATATATGTCACCCTAAATCATATTTTGAGGTAATCTGGATGTAAACACTATTTCTCTGACTCTTCTCTATGTGTTCCATTAATGGCTATCTATGAGTAACTTTCTTCAGAATTGCCTTTCTATTGCCTGGTTAATTCTCAGAAGTAACTCAATCAGCTCTCATCTAGTATAGATTGAGCTAAATTTATCATTTATTTGTTATATATTAACGAGGTTCTTATCATGTAAAAGCCTTTTTTATCAGACTTGCCAGTGCCTCTAACAACGCAGAGATTATAGATGAGTTTCAAAGTGGTAAGTGGATCATGAGACCACGAGGTTTCGAGACGTTCAAGTAGTTTATTGGTCGGGGTATCAGGGACAACATGACAGAAGAAATCAATGCATGGATTGCCAGAAGACAAGTATGTGGCAGAGTTGTTTTCAGTCAACCCCATCATTGGTCTGTTAAATTCGGAGATCAGTGTGTTAATGAAAGCCATGGGAAATATGATAGGTGTTTAATATGTATAAGATTAACATAGAGAAAGAGAGAGAGATTTAGGGTTAATGCAGATGTTATGTAAAAAGAGGGTTTGATGAGAATTATATACGCCTGTCCGCCCGATCCCCGCAAACCGATTAAAACTCTGTTTGAGATTGTTGTTAAAAATTGTTCTGATGTTAGAAAAAGTGCGGTTGAAAAAAATGCGGCCGTACAAATCAGACTGTTTGGTATTTTTTTTTTATATGTATATGTTTTGATGCAAAAAAAATAATGTTTCTGGTAAGGTTTGATGGTGAAATATGCTTCTCGCAAATGTTGAAAAGCAGTTTTTTCTAAAAGCATGGGGGACTTACTTTCTCTAACAGCAGCTTTTAGGCCAAAAGCACTTTTCTGAAAAACAACTTTTGAATTTTAACAAACAGTTTTTTAACTACTTTTCAGCGAAAAGCTACTGTTGCTGTCAGCAACAACAATACCAAACACACCCAACTCTGCGAAGTAATCGTGGTAGTTAACATATTACAGTATTATTAATTTAATATGATTTTTATTAGTTTAATATTACAATTAATTTGTTTTACTCCATGTATTATCCGAACCAAATTTATTTACTATCTTATTGATTAATATATACTAACAATAAAATTATTTATTGAAAAAAATATAATGAAATTAGCTGAAATAATTCCTTATTTTCGTATAAAACTATTTTATGTTGCTCAAGTTTCGAATTCCGCCAATAGCACATGTTAATAATTTATTGTATATAAATAGAAGGGAAAATTAATTAATTATTTTATCACTCAACCATTATACAGTCTAAAAACCTAGTAGTGAACTAAATGTTTTATTTTTTTGTCACTAACGTTACATTTCTTTTTCATTTTAAACCATTCTGTTTCTTTTGTCTAAAAACATTTAAATTAACTTGTTAAGTGGACAAACCTCATAGCATATAACCCGACCCATATTTCTAAAAAAAAAACTTTTAAGTTTTCTTGATATTCTTGAAGATCAAAACTCAAATTTGAAAGTTAATTTGGAGTTCAAATCCGGAGTTTAAGTATCCAAATCGATCATTGTGAAATTCTCTACCCGATTTGATGAACAAATATTAATTTGGGTAAATTTTTAATTTCAACCTAACTTATAAGGTTTCATTCTGGTTAGTCATTCACATATTTTGAAGTTATGAATGCATAAATCGTTCGATTTTGAGCATGCATGTATATTTATCGTGATTTTTGGGTTACGATTTTATGATCACCGAAATAGTGACCATCACTTGTGTTCTTCATTATTTTAGGTGATTGAATGCTTGTTTGTTAAATTTATGTTTATGTAACAGTCTTGTAGGATTTTATTATTACTATGTATCAGGTTTTATTGAATTTATATCAATTTTGGTATTGCATATTTCGAACTCGCCGAATTTTTTGTTGAACTTAACGGAATTGTCGAGAAGAAGTTTGGTTGTGATTGTTTCTACTAGATACGAGTTATTAAGTTTGCATAGAGTAATTGTACTTTAAAATCATAGAAAATTGTGTCGATTTGACCAATAATTGGGTTTAGCCGGAGAGCAGTCAGTAACCCAAACATCGCCGGTTTCTGGGTTGGCCAAATTTCGGCAGCATGTTCATTATTTTTCGGTTATGTTAATGATAAAAAGTCAAACTTAATGGAATGAGGTACGATTCGAACAAAAAATAATGTTAGTTTCTAAACAAAAACAAAACGCAAGTTGAGTGATAAGTTTCTAAAAAGTATAATAGTTGATATTCCCTAATAGAAAAAAACGTACATGATCAAAATATTATCAACATATATTATAGTATTTATTTTCCTATTAATAGGTAAAAATATATTAAAATAAAAATATAATTAAAAAATATTAAAATATAAACTGTGCAGGCTACCCACAGGCAGAGACGAATCTAGCGGTCCAGGGGGTCTGGGACCCCTATGAGATTCCTAATATGACCGTTATAGTATACTTTATATTTGTATTGCAACCATAGCTTAGTTGGTTTGCAGTCCCTTAGTTTATCCTAAATTCCAACCCTACAACTTATTTTATTCTCTTTTTCTTTTTTACCCCTCTCAATTTATATTTTTCTTGTAAAATAAAAAAAAATATGAAAGATATATTACTATAATAAAAAATCCGGACACCCTCCCTCCGAATTTTTTTTCCTGCATCCGCCACTGCCCACTATTTTATAAGAACATTTTGGATCTAGGTGCCAATGTCATATGACATGACCTGACACCATTGTTAGCACACTGTTGGAGTTGTTTGATGTCGTTGGTGAGTTGATATGAGGTTCCAATTTATGGTGGCAAAAATTATCATCTCCTAAAGTAGGGTGTCAACTTGTACAATAAGTTATAAATATTATTTCTCTAATACATTTGTATTATGCATTTTTTGTTAAACTAGTGACATTGGCATTTTGGGGTGCCAAAGACAAAAAAAGTAAAACAAAAAGTACACAAAATGTAATGGTGGATGGTTTATGAAAATGATAAAACATTCTAAATTAGAACTATCCAATTTTGACTTTGATGCATTTGTAATTTTTTCAAAGGAAAGACATGCATGAATGTCGGCTTATATATAAAAGTAGTAGGCTGGAAATTGTCTTATGCATTGTAATTTTTTTTACGAACAGCTTGACTCGCAATCCAATGAGCTGTCCTGTTATCAAGATGAGGGATGAAGGAGAATGAGATTTTGAAAGAGACCGTCATTGGATTTATATCCTGAAAAATATCCATACAATCCCAAGAAGGAGATAAATCCTCTTATGAGAGTTGAATAGCTAATTTACAGTCAGATTCAATGATGGTAGGTTTAAACATGCCTAATCGTCCTAATATTACAATTCTTAACTTCACACTACTCAATTATACCACAAAAATGTGAATTAGACATCAGAAATTTTTCAAGAGCGTTGTGTAAGACTGCTTTAGACATCGGGTAAAAACCGATGTCTATGAAAAATACCTTTAAACATCAGTAGTAAAGACAATAGTCATTTTTTACACAGACATCGGTTAATGTTACATCTCCTATTCAATCTGAGCTATTTACAATTCGTGAGTCTTGCGCAATTATCAATTTGGGACGTATATCTCAAACACACAGGCTACACATGGGAATTAACATCGATTCTAGATTAAAAATTGATGTATGTTACTTTAATTAACATTAGTTTTTATATAGTGTGATGTAAAATGTCAGATTAGACATCGGTTATTTATATGTAACCGTTGTTAAAACCTATTTTAACATCGGTTTCTTTAATATAACTGATGTTAATATTAAGAATATACATCGATTGTTTATTCTAGAATCGATGTTATTGCCCTTTTTTATATGTGTTGATTTTTCTATATTAACATCAAATATTAGACGATGTATTAACCACAATAGTGAAAAAAATTAATTCTAAAGACTTAACCAATATATATATATATTATTACCTAATTGAATTCAAGATCAGCAAATTCTCAATGTGTACAACTAATATTAAATACGTCTATCATTCTAAATAATTAACCCAAATACGTCTATCATTCTAAATGAACTATTTCCGTGATAAGTACAACTAATCTTATTGTGTAAAATTAACCATGTTCATAGTACTCAAGTCAGCCTTTCCATACAGGTTAGTCTTCTTCTTCATGTTCTTAACCAATGACAATGACTTTTAACCTTCGTGCCTCTTGGTTTGTTGCTTCCAAAGCCTTAAACTGATATATAGAAAATCCCAATACAGTTTTTTGATCTTATCAAACATTTTTTTATAAGATCAAAAAACTGTATTGGGACATCTTGTAGAATATCAGTTTTTTTTGTATTTTATCTGGACCAATCTAAAAGCTCCGCGGTACAACAAATCTCAATAAAAGAACAATTGTCTAAACAAAATTTTGAAAGGAAAAAAGGTATTTCTGAAGTGTACTATTGGCTCATTCAACTTAAAAAGTATCATCAAATAATCTATTGTGATGATGCTGCAGTTTAAAATGTAAATTTCCACCAACAAATTTATTTTTCTTTTTAGGTAAATATAATAATTTTAAAAGCAAATATCTTAAAGAATGTATAGTAGCAATTATTTCACAATTCAATCCAGTTATATTAGTTCATAAAATGTAGCTGAGATAAATCACCTTGCATTCTCGTTGCCACGAACCAACATCTCCTAGTGGGGCTAATCCCACATAAGCTCCAATTAGCTGGTAGTGATTCCTTGTTAATATAACTGTGTTAGATATATTTGTGATGTCATGTCTAATTTGATTTGTTTAGTTTCAGAACTTAATATCAGGACTTATCATGAAATCAGGATTTACTGAAGACAGGAAGATATCAGAACTTAAGGTATCATAACTTGTGATATCAGAACTTAAGGAAGGACATGCTTCAGAAGTAAAGTGCGGCTGATTTCTAGGAGAGTATCTGGACTAAAACAAAGGAAGATATGCTTTAGGAGTTGGACTACTAGAAGACTTGTAGAAGATAATATATGATTGATATATTTTAGGAAGAGATATATTTCATATCAATTAGAAGATATCTTGTAACCGTGTACTATATAAACACAGCTTAGGGTTTACACTATATGTGTTATCATTTACGAGAAAGATTATTCATTGTAACCCTAGCAGCTCTTAGTGATATTGTTCATCACTGAGAGAGTAGTTTAACCTACTTTATAACAGAGCTTATTATATTGAATAAACTTGATTACTGTTACATACTTTGTGTTCTAAATCGATTTGATTGTATAAACACTATATTCAACCCCCTTCAATAGTGTTGTGTGACCTTAAAAGTGGTATCAGAGCTTCTCTGTTGATATACAAACAGTGAGATCCAGTTTACAATCATGTCTAACGAAACACAAACTCCACCTAAGCCCACCAAAACTCAAGATACTCAAAACAATCAAACCCACAGTCGATATCAAAGTATTAGGGTTCCCATACTGAGAGCATCTGAGTATCCTATATGAAAGGTAAAGATGGCTATGTTTCTGGAAGCCACAGATCTAGAATACCTTGATAGAATTAATGATGGACCATATAAGCCTACCAAGCTTTCTTTTACAGTTGATGATCAACCAGTAATGTTAGATAGATTTGTGATGTCATGTCTAATAATGATTTGTGTTTAGTTTTCAGATCTTGACTAACAGGACAAATCAGGACTTAACTGGAAATCAGTACTTATACTGAAGTCAGAACTTAAGATATCAGAAGATATTAATCAGGAGATAATATCAGGACTTAAGAAGACTTTCAGATAAGGAAGGCGGCTAATTGAAAGGAAAGAAGATCAAGACTAAAATAAGAAAAGATATGCATGGAGATGAATTCTATGAAGAATAGAAGACTTGGAAGAAAAGATAACTAACTGATATATTTTAGGATGCAGACTTATATTCGATATCAATTATAAGATTATCTTGTAACTGTGTAGTATATAAACACAGCATAGGGTTTACACTATATGTGTTATCTTAATCGAGAATATTATTCATTGTAACCCTAACAGCTCTCGTGATATTTGTTCATCACTGAGAGAGGATGGTTCCATTGCAATATTGTTTTATTAATAAGATTATTCTTTGTTACATACTTGTGTTCTTAATTCGATTTGATTGTACTATACACTGTATTCAACCCCCTTCTATAGTGTGTGTGGCCTAACAAGTGGTATCAGAGCCTATCTGTTAACACAAATACAGTAAAGATCCAAAACAATCATATCTGAAGAAGAACAAACTCCAACGAAGTCCACCAAAACTGAAGAAACTCCAAAGACTCAAATCCATAATCGATATGAGACTATTAGGGTTCCCATACTGAAACATTCTGAGTATTCCATATGGAAAGTGAGGATGACTATGTTTCTGGAAGCTACAGATCCAGAATACCTTGACAGAATTAATGAAGGACCACATAAGCCAACCAAGCTCTCTGTTGTAGTTGCAGATCAGCCAGCAAAGACTATACCAAAGGAGAAAAGTGAATATATAGCTGAAGATATCTCATCTATTGCCAAGGATGTAAAGGTAAGGCATTTGCTGCATAGTGTCATTGATAATATCATGTCAAACAGGGTAATTAACTGCAAGACTGCAAAGGAGATATGGGATGCCTTGGAGAAAAGATGCCATGGAACTGATGCAATTAAGAAGAACAGGAGGACTATACTCACTTAAGAGTATGAGCACTTTGACTCAAAACCTGATGAGTCATTAACTGGTTTATATGACAGATTTGTCAAACTCTTGAATGATCTGTCACTGGTGGATAAGGAATATGATCTTGAAGATAATAATCTTAAATTCCTTTTAGCTCTTCCCGAAAGTTGGGATTTGAAGGCAACTACTATAAGAGACAACTATACTCTTGATGAAACTATTCTTGATGAAATTTATGGTATGCTCAAAACTCATGAACTTGAGATGGATCAAAGAAGCAAGATGCATGGGAGAAAGTCAAGAACAGTTGCTCTTAAGGCCAAGGAGGAATCCCCCAAAGTGGTTGTCTCAAAGAAAGGCAAAGGAAAGGCTCTCATCACAAAGTCTGATACTGAGTCATCAAGTTCTGATAATGATGAGGATTCAGAAACTGAAAGTCTATCTGAGATGGATGCTGATGAAGAGATGATGAGATTGTGTGCTCTTATGGTGAAGGGCATCACAAAGATAGCCTACAGGAAATTCAGAAATGGAAGGAAGTTTTCTAGGAAAAGTGGAAGTTCTGATAAGAAGGGATTCAGAAAATCTGAAGGCAAAGCAGGAAAGTCTGACAGAGGAGATTACTCAAATGTTAAATGCTATAATTGTGGTGAGAAAGGCCACATATCCCCTGATTGCAAGAAAGGAAAAGGTGACAAAGGCAAGGCACTTATCACAAAGAAGAAAAACTAGACAGACACTTCAGATTCTGAAGATGAGGTGAACTATGCCTTAATGGCAAATGCTGATAGCAGTTCTGATGCTGCTGAGTTAAAGGTACCTCAAACAACTTATGGTTTTTATACTGATGATATTACTGAGTTGAGATCTTATCTTAAAACCATATTCATTAGCTATAGAGATCAGACTTTAACATGTGATAGGTTAACTTCTGAAAATATGGCTTTTAAGAAAAAGAATGACTATTTAGAAAAGGAGTTAGTTATGTTCCATCAAACTCAGAAAGAAAGAGATGATGCTTTTTATGTTAGAGATGAAGTGTTAAAATTGAATCAATCTCTGAAAACTGAGTTAGAAAAGGAAAGAGAGATTATCAGGACTTGGACTAACTCTGGAAGAATAACTCATAATTTACTAAGTAATGGAAACTGGAAAGAGGGCTTAGGTTATGGAGATGATAAAAGTGAAACAGGAACTGAGCAAATTAAGCCAATTATTGTTAAACAGACTAATAAGCCAAAGGTAAATTCTGTTAAGTTTGTAGCTAAAATTGTAAAGTCTGATTCTGAAAAGATGAAAGATATTGAGACAGAAGTTAAGGCAGAGTCAACTTCTGATAAGTTAAAACAGGATAACCCAGCTGAAGTTAACATAGGCTTAATGACAAAGAAGCAGCTTAAGTATAAGCTGAAAGAGATTAAGAATGTAAACAAGGTCAAGCCACCTAGGAAAAATAGGAATGGAAATGAAGGTGTGAATAAAGCAATAATTATAAGTCTGTTCCTAATGCTCCTAGAAATAAATGCTATAACTGTGAAAACTCTAACCATCTTGCTTCTTTTTGCAGGAAGAATAAGGATACAAATCTTTACCTCCTAAATCAGGAGTTAAGATTCATTCTGTTAGGTTTAAACTATAAAATCCTTGTTTTCATTGTGGTAGTTTATGGCATTCCATTTATACTTGTAAGGAATATCATATTTTTTACTATGATTATTATCAAATAAAACCTTCTTTAAAGAAAGTTAGCATTATTCCTTCTAGTGTAAGTTCTGATGCAAAGTTTGATACTGTAAATTCTGATAAGAAAAATGTTAACATAAACTCTGATGTTAAATTCACTGCAAATGTTAACAAACTTAATAAGGCCAAAGGATCCAAGCAAGTCTGGGTTCTTAAAACTAATCATTAGTGGTCTTTATGATTGCAGGGCAACAGGAAAAACATCCTAGTTCTAGACAGTGGATGTTCAGGACATATGACTGGAAATAAAGCCCTGCTATCAGACTTTGTGGAGAAAACTGGCCCAGGAGTTTCTTATGGAGATAGTAACATGGGAAAAACTCTGGGATATGGCAATATCAATCTTGGGAATGTCATCATTGAAAAAGTAGCTCTAGTCTCAGGACTCAAACACAATCTGCTGAGTGTTAGTCAAATCTGTGACAGAGGTTATCATGTGGATTTCTTTGAAGAACACTGTGAAGTTGTAAGCAAATCTACAGGAAAAGTTGTTCTGAAAGGATACAGGCATGGTAACATTTATGAAGCCAAGCTTTCAACAAGTTCTGATGGTTCTGCAATCTGTCTGTTAAGTAGAGCATCAATTGAAGAAAGCTGGGATTGGCACAAGAAACTCTCTCATTTAAATTTTAACAATATAAATGAACTAGTCAAGAAAGATCTTGTGAGAGGACTACCAAAATCAGTATTTGCTCCTGATGGCCTTTATGATTCATGTCAGAAGTCAAAATAAAGAAAATCTTCATTCAAGAGCAAGACTGAATCATCAATTCTTGAGCCTTATCACCTACTACATGTAGATCTATTTGGTCCAGTGAATGTCATGTCTATTGCAAAGAAGAAATATGCTATGGTCATAGTAGATGAGTTTACTAGATACACATGGGTGTATTTCTTGCACACAAAAAGTGAAACTACATCTATCTTGATTGATCATGTCAAATAACTGGATAAATTGGTCAAAGATTCTGTGAAAATCATAAGAAGTGATAATGACACTGAGTTCAAGAATTTGATCATGGAAGAGTTCTGCAAAGACCATGGAATCAAGCAGGAATTTTCTGCTCCTGGAACTCCACAGCAAAATGGAGTTGTTGAAAGAAAGAATAGAACTCTTATTGAAGCTGCACGAATAATGCTTGATGAAGCAAAGCTACCAACCTATTTTTGGGCTGAAGCTGTGCAAACTGCTTGTTTTACTCAGAATGCTACACTCATTAACAAGCATGGAAAGACACCATATGAGATGGTGAATAAAAAGAAGCCCAATCTGAAGTATTTTCATATATTTGGATGCAAGTGTTTTGTTCTTAAGACTCATCCTGAACAGCTATCCAAATTTGATTTAAAAGCTGATGAAGGAATTTTTGTTGGATATCCACTTTCCATAAAAGCCTTCAAAGTCTACAATTTAAGAACAAGGGTTGTCATGGAATCTATCAATGTCTCCTTTGATGACAAGAAGATTACTGGACTTGAAGATTTCAATGATCATGATCAGCTGAGATTTGAAAATGAAGACTTAAATTCTGATACTGAAAATCCTGACAGTCTAAATACTGATACTGCAAACTCTGATGGATTAAACTCTGATGTTATTGAAATTGTGGTGACTACGCCAAAGGAAGATGCACATGTGCAGGGGGAGCATACTGAAGATACAACCACATCTCAAGAAACATCAGAACCTACAACTGGCTCTTCAAGTTCTGATTCATCAAGTTCTGATGAGCCAAGTTCTGATAATTCTGGAAACTCAAATTCTGAAGGATCCAACTCAGAGAGCATAATTTCAGGGGGAGCATCAGAAAATATTGATGAAGACAACATGGATCATGGGGGAGCATCCAGTTCTAAAGAAAATCTTCCATCTGCAAGGAAGTGGACTAAATCACATACACTTGATTTAATAATTGGAAATCCTAACGCAGGTGTCAGAACTAGAACAGCTACTTCAAGTGAATGTCTCTATAATTCTTTTCTTTCTCAGACTGAACCAAAGAAGTGGAAGAAGTTCTTTAAGATGCTGATTGGGTGCAAGCAATGCAGGAAGAGTTAACAGAGGAAGTATTGACAAAACTCTGTTCTACCTCAACCATGGAAAGGACTTACTTTTGGTGCAGATATATGTTGATGATATCATTTTTGGTTCTACAAATGACAGACTTTGCAAGAAGTTTGCCAAACTGATGCAGTCAAGATATCAAATGAGTATGATGGGGGAACTTAGCTATTTTCTGGGCCTTCAAGTCAAGCAGAATGAAGAAGGCACTTTTATTTGTCAATCCAAGTACACTAGAAATTTGCTGAAGAAATTTGGAATACAAGATTGTTCAAGTGCATCCACTCCCATGGCCACTGTAACAAAATTGGATAAGGATACTGGTATATCAGTAGATATTACTGATTATAGAGGCATGATTGGCTCACTACTCTATCTAACTGCTAGTAGACCTGATATCATGTATGCTACCTGTCTTTGTGCAAGATTTCAAGCAGATCCAAGAGAACCTCACTTAACAGCTGTGAAAAGAATTTTCAAGTATCTTAAGGGAAAAGCTGATCTGGGATTGTGGTATCCCAGAGAATCAGATTTTAAACTAATAAGTTACTCAGATGCAGATTTTGCAGGATGCAAAATTGACATGAAAAGCACAAGTGGAAGCTGCCAATTTCTTGGAGGCAGATTGGTTTTTTGGTTTAGCAAGAAACAAAAGTCAATTTCCACATCAACTGCAGAAGCAGAGTATATTGCTGCAGGAAGCTGTTGTGCATAGATTCTTTTGATGAAGAATCAGTTACTGGATTATGGGTTAACATACTTTAAAATCCCTATTTACTGTGATAATCAAAGTGCTATTGCTATGACAGGTAATCCAGTTCAACACTCAATGACAAAGCACATCAGCATTAGGTACCACTTCATAAGGGAACATGTGGATGAAGGTACAGTGGAATTGCACTTTGTTCCAACAGATCAACAACTAACAGATATCTTCACAAAACCACTGTGTGAAGCTACTTTTACAAGATTGGTAAATGAACTTGGAATGGTTTCAGGTTCTTTCTCTAAATCTACTTAGTTTATGTTCTGATACATCAGACTTTATGATCAGTATTTACAGATATTACTATCTTTATGTAATCTGTGCTTAAATTGAAATTTACCTAAGTGCTGATTGTTGTCTGATGTGAATTTCTAAACTCTGATAGTGATATGAATGTTTCTATGACTATTCAATCCAATGAGGATAACTGTGCTAGATGTTGACCTAGTAGTCTCTAATATACTAAAGATCCCATGTTTGAAGTAATTTTTTATGTGGAAATCTTTTAACACAAGCAAATTCTGATATTGAACATGGTTAGGTTTACTTTGTGTATCTTATTACTAAGTCAAAAACTAGAATAATGCTTCTTATCTGTTAAGT
This sequence comes from Apium graveolens, assembly GCF_009905375.1. Classification (NCBI taxonomy): domain Eukaryota; kingdom Viridiplantae; phylum Streptophyta; class Magnoliopsida; order Apiales; family Apiaceae; genus Apium; species Apium graveolens. Next base: position 231,631,735 of record NC_133655.1, read on the forward strand.
TCTGATGTTGGTAAATCTTTTGGATGTACTAAGTGCCGATAAACCTCACTTATCAAAAGAAAAAGTAAAGAAAATAAATATTAGTTACTCCTTTGAGATTTAGAGAAAAATATATGTGGAAGGGAAGACCCAAGTGCATTGCTGGTATTAAGTAATATGCATTAGAAAAGCAAAATAAAATTTTCTTGGTGATTTTTCACATTCTCTGATTACTGGAGAAATACTCTGATAACAGCATAAATTCTGATAAGCAGTCGTGACTCATTTACACTGAGAAGCCACTGTAAAAAGGAATTTCAAAAGATGCATAAAATGAGCACAAAATAGTTGAGGTGGACTCATGCATGAACTCATTCTATAGTAGACTTCAGATTAATGACAGATTTTGAGCAAAGTTCTTAGTTATGCCTTATTTCTAAGATGTACTGAAGTGAATCAGACTTTACACTTTGTCTGATATTTAGCTTAAAGCAGACACCTACACTCCATATGAATGATGAAAATTACTGTGGTGATCAATGTTGTTTTAGATGAACAGTTTAAGTGTCAGTTGCATAAATTCCGAGGACAAGTTCTAATGGAAGTTCTGATGATTAAGTTATGTTAAAACCATATCAGTATTTGTGTGAAGAATTACAGAAATATTCTGATGTCTTTTAATTCTTATAATAATCAAGTTCTGATGCTGACGTGGCAGTATTTATTTCCTTGATTTATTTTTGGGTCAATACTTTAACGGTTATATTTTATCAGAATATTGGTTTAAGTGAGATTAAGACAGTAATAATCAGTTGTTTAGTGGGAACAATTTTTTTTGAAAAACTTCATGTGCATAGTAATCATTACTTATTTCCCGTGCCCATTAACTTTTGTCTTAACTACTGCATGGCTGACAGGTGTAAAGTCTGTTCCACTTCTCAATAACTGCTGTCAAGTGGCGTGTATAAGTAAAAGAGAGAAAAGATTTTAAATCTTTTATTTACATTTCTTTTTATACTCTCTCTCTTTTTCTTATTTTCTCATATTCTCTAACGGTTTTCTATACAGACATTTTATCAAACACCTTTCAAGCACTCTTATTTCTCACTTCTTTTTCAACGGAACCCAAGGATATAATCTTTAATGGAGCAAAGTTCATCTCCAACAACTATGCTGCCATTCTCACTAAGAGTGAAGCTCCTTCGGAACTTCATTTTATACAGGATTTCTTATCTCATAGTATAATTGGGTTCGCTTTGACGCAACCATCCTATTTATCTGGAACTCAAGTTATGACATTTTGGCGTACAGGACTTTATGATGATGGTGGTAAGAATGGGACTCCAAGTATCGTGTTTACAGCAAAGGATGTAATAACCCCAAAATTTTGAACTTTTTTTGTAACCCTTATGAATAGTGTTTTTGCTGATATTGCTGAATAAGAAAACTTTTCATGCCACACTATGTAGGGGTTCTTTTATTGTTATTCTGAGATCTTATTAGCACTCTATATGATATATAAGTGTATGTAAAGATCGTCAGAATCCAAATTCAAACACTTGGATTTTTTCCGAAAATCCACCAGATACCGAAAGAATTAAGTATAAGGTAACAGGATAAAAATGATTTAAATTCAAGGATTATAAGAGAGGATCATAAAAGGAATATAATGTATTGAGAAAGGTTAAGGAAACCCAAGTAATAAGATCCCGGGTATGATCCCTCAAACGATAAATGAAAACGAAAGTTAAGCGAACCGTATAACAGATCAGCGGTCATTAGCCAAGTAATTAGAAGCTAATCAAAGAGGTTAGTGAGGATGATGTCATCAAACTAATAAGAAGAGGACAAGTGTGGGAGGATGACATAACAAGGTGACATAAGCATGACAAAAAGGAAGTGTGTTGGTTGATTCTTGGCCATGCAAAAGTTACCATGGTTAAAAGTAATGAATCAAAACAAAACAACATCAACCAAGCCAAAACAATTCATTTCACCAAAAAAACACAAAGTTGACTTCATTTCTTCAAGGAAGCTCTCGGCTTTTCTCTTTATTTCAAGAAGGAAAATTCAAAATCTAAGATACAAGCCTTGTTAATTAGTGAGGTAATTATCTAATACTCCTTATGCATAGATATAGCTATCCTCTAAGTTTGAGCTTCAAATTCATTCACAATCTCTTCCTAAAAATCATGGAAGAAGAGGGTGAATAGTGTTTTTCAAGAACTTAAATTTTTGTTCTTGAGTTTTTGTTTAGATTAAGCTTGGTTAAGGACTTTTAAGGGGGATTCCAAGCTAATTACTTGATTCTCCACTCTCCAAGGAAGGTATAACCCCTCCAAACCCTAACTTTACTTTGAGTATTAGGTTTAGTTTTGTTGTTATGGTTCATGAGAAGCATGATTCTTGTAGACTTAGAGTGTGGTTGGTTTTGTAATGAGTTGGAGTTGTAATTCTTGGATTATTGATTAATGAACTTAAGTATAGTTTTAATTCATGTTTGGGAATAATATAAATTGGAAAACTTGAGGTGTTGGGGCTGTTGTAGTATGATATGGATGGATTTTGGTTGTATGAATGAATTGTGATTGATTGGTGGTTGGTTTGGAGTAGAATAAAAATTGGTAATCGCGTAAACATAGCCGTCGTAATGTCCGATCTACTTAAACTGTTTTTGCTCTTAACATCAGAACCCGAGAACTCACTTTTAGGATTTTACCATTGCCATGATTAGATATTTCATGTTACGAGCTTCGTTTTGATATGTGGTTTGTTTGAATCTGATGTACGGTTTAGGAGAAACGACCATTTTAAGTAACGGCGTTTCTCGAATGAACCATTACCCCTCGCCTTACTTTGAAACATAGGTTAAATACCTTAAAGGACTAATTGGAGTATGAATCATTTATGTAAAGTGTATTAGGCAGTTGGTAAGGCACTCGCAAAAGAATCTCCTTAAAATCCTTAATGGTTAATTTATTAAAAATGGTGGAGCCGAGGGTACTCGAGCGACTTAAGGGAATCGTTGAGCGCAAAGCGAGTGTTAGAGTCTAATTGGTTAAAGTATATATTCATAAGCGACTTTGGTTTAATTCCAACTTATATGTTGTTTATAGGTTACCAGACTCGTCCCAAGCCATTTGTCACCCCCAGTTGCTCAGGCAAGTTTTCTACCCGTTATACTGTTGTTGTGATGTATATATGTATATGCATTATCTTGTGATAAGTGCATGATTGTTATTAGCAAATCTTGCGATATATTGGAGCATGTTGATATGGTTTATATGCATGCCTGTTTTATAATATTGATATCTAACTGTTGATTCAAATGCTTATAAGTTGCATAATACCTATGCTAGAGATAAGTAGTAGTTGCGTATACCCTTAGTGTAGGGGACCCAAAGGTGAACATTTTCTAAACCGGGAGTCGATGTTCCCGAGTATATTATATATATATTTATATGTATATATAGATATAGTTTTCAAAACTATTAATCTAATAAGGTTTATTCGATAACTTTATTTTAATTAATGAATATTAGTTTGAATATTCATTCGAGGACTTATGACTCCCTTTGTTTTATTTAATGAATATTATTTTGAATATTCATTCGAGGAATTATGACTCTGCTTATTTTATTAAATAATATTCTTTATTTTATTAAAGAATAATGTTTCGATAATCAAACTTATTTTCGATTATTCAAATAAAGATGGTACTTTCGTATAAGTATATCTTTGGTTATTTATTATTCGTTTCAAGTATGAGTTTTAAAACTTCTACTTCAATTATTTTTATAAAGATTATCCTTATGGGAATATTATTTAAATAATAATAGTCAGATATTTTCTAATATATCGGGACTGATTTATTTAATTAAATCAGCATTACTCCAAACATTCTTAAAAATGTTTTCGAGTCTTCAAAATGATTTTTAAAGTTTAGAGCGGATCCCAAAACTCGTTTTCAAATTTAAGATCTTCCTTTTTGAAGGGGACTTAAATACTCGCTCAAAAATCTAAAGGATCCGGCTCTGTGGTGTATTTTATATTCGCAACGAGGTTGCTGTTTTGATAAATGAATTGATTACTTACCCAACGTTCGGGAAGTAAGTCCATCTATTTGAGTCGGCATAAGCAACATGGGCTCAGTGGGTGTCCATGAAAGTGTAAATGGCTCAGTGAGAGTCCATCAAATGCGTAAGTGGCTGAGTGGCGGTCCAACATAAGGTCCTATTGCGGCCAGAGTGATGACCAGTGGGGAATTCGTCCATCTACTAGTAGAAAAGGTTACTTATTGGTATCTTTGCCCGATCAGCAAGATATCGGGTTTATGCCAAAATTCTTTTCCTTTCCAAAATTCATTGGATATTACAAACTCTGTTCATACTTTACATAACAGAGGGTTCCAGGAAATGTATAAGAGATATATATATGGATATATATATATCGGGACTAAATAAAGTATCTCGAAACTTCATTTCATTCAATAATATATCAAAGATTGAATCTATTCAAGTCTTAACTTGTGGTCTCATCTATGGGATGACCTTTTGAAACCTATAATACTTTGAACAGTGGTAGTTCATGTAGTTTTATAAGTGATATAAGTATAGTGAAGTATTTGGTAACTTCATCCCTTGTTTTTGCTTATATCCAGTAAGTAATTATCTTACACTTGATAAAGGTTTCCAGTAAGTTATCCATTTAGATACTTGCATTATTGTTTACACTATATATTATCTTGCGAGCTGTAATGCTCACTCTTGCTTCATTTCTTCATCACACAACAACAGTTAGGAAAGATGGCCAGACTCAAGCAGACCCAACGCAAGTGCGTGGGAAGCGCCCCGCGCCTTCCCGTTGAGATCATAGCTGCTATAGCTGCAGAGGTAGATCTATCTGTAGATCAGACCTTCTACTTTTGGGAATCAATTATGTATAATTATAACTTGTGGCAGATAATGCCAATTAATTGTAAACTTATCAAGTAATCATTTTGGGTTGTAATAACATTTAAATTGTGGATTCAAGGACTTGTACTTATTTCAATTTCATCTCTGAGACTATAACGGGTTGTGGTGTGTGTTAGTGTGGGGTCACAGCATGAGGTTATTTATTATTAATTAAGTTAAGTGATATTGTGGAAAGAAAGACCGTGACGACCCGGATCCCCGACCCCGGATCTGGGGGTGTTACAGAAATGGTATCATAGCTAAGCGTTATAAACCTCAGAGATGATACGACGATATAATAATAAACTCACAAAGATAATAAGAACTCTTGCCAAGTTCATGGTCGGACTACTTAAAGTAGCGCTGACAGTTAAAACCCTTACGGGAACCCTTATAAGTATCATGATAGTAACTTAGCTCGTTTAATGTGTAGGCATATGAGATAGAGGACCCTGAGATGTTCGAGCGTGAGCATGATGAGGCACTGCTAGATGCCGAGGATCAGGAGGAGCCTGAGATGGAGGAGGATGAGGAGGACCCCTCAGAGGAGTCAGAGACAGAGGTTATTGCTATTTCCGATGAGGAGGACCCGGATGAGGTCCCAGTAGCTGAGGAGCATGTCGGAGCTATAGTGGAGTACACTGGTACCCCTTTACCCACACTCCCGGTGGTCAGCTCCTACCCCTCCACCCCTATCTTGGAGCTCCTATGATGACAGCTCAGAGACCCATACTCCCGAGCCTAAGCAGACCGATGAGGCACCCCCAGCGGCTCCGGATTCACCACCTCTCGACCCTGCCCATAGGCAGTCTTTGTTAGCTCACGACTATGTTCAGGATGTACTGAGGACCCGAGTGGCTGTTGCTGAGGCCCGGCTGGATGAGGTCAGGAGGGAGTTGGATGCGGAGAGGGCGGGTAGGCGTGCCCGAGCTTATGAGACTAGGGCTACTATACCCCGATCCTTGAGGAGGGAGCTGACGGCGATAGAGCTCACATCCCGAGCGAGACTCCGATCGCTCCAGGGGGACATGCATGGTAGGATCTCCAGGCGGCAGACCGACTATATCTTCCGTCATGCGATGGAAAGGGTATGGGAGCTGACCCGCTCTGGTGTGTGATTCAGGACCGACGATGGGATAGTCTAGTTGTCTAGTTAGTCGAGGCCATAGTAAGAGCCAATTTTTCGGGATAGTTGACTTGTATATAGCATCCCTTTTTCTGACTAGATAGATAGACTCTTGTGTATCACTTTTGGGCAGATGGCTGTAGCACTGTTGTACTTTTGACCAGATCAAACTATGTATTTCTCGCATTATGTATATATTTGTTTCCTTTCAGTTCAGTTCCTTAGTGACGAGATCACTGTTTTTATCATTATTATTACTGCACTTCTTCTAGAACTGTCATAATATAATAGAACTGCGAGATATATTCTCCCCATTATAGAACTGTGCAAGGCATAATGTTGTGTATGATTGTGACCTAACGTTGAATTTCCCAAATTTTTTTTTATCAGTATCATGCCGCCAAGAAAGATTGAAACTAGGGCGAACCCTGGATCTGAGGACCAGGGAAGCCATAACCAGGACGATAGGAACCAGGAACACAGTGAAGAGGAAGACGAGGATTATGTTGAACAGGATGACTCCCTGTATGAAGAGGAGGAGGAAACATATGATGTTGAGGGATTTGAGATAGAGACTGAAGAAGGAGAAACTGAGGTTGAGCAACCATTACCAAACCCAGGCATGGATCCCATGGGCTAGTTCATGCAACTACTAAGGCAGAACTTGGAACGCCAACCCAACCCACCCCCTCAAGGAAATAACAATGCTGTGGCAAACTCTTTCAGGGCTTTTAAGTCCCTTAAGCCCCCTGAGTTCCACGGATCAGTCGACCCAGTTGAGGCAAAGGCATGGCTGAAGGAAATGGAGAAATCCTTTAAAATTCTGAGTACCGATGAGGCACAGAAGACTGTATTTGCTACCTAACTTCTGAAAGGAGAGGCCAACTACTGGTGGGAGGCCAAGAAAAACATGGAGACAGATACTATTATAACCTGGGAGAGGTTCAATCAGTTGTTTTTGGGAAAGTATTTCCCGAGGTTTATGGAGAACCAGATGGAGCTCAACTTCTTGGAGCTAAAGCAGAATAACTTATCTATAGCAGAGTACGAAGCAAAATTTACCGAGTTATCAAGGTTTGTGCCGGAGTTTGTGAGCACCGAGGAAAAGAAAGCTAGGAGGTTTCAGCAGGGACTGAAACCGTGGATTCAGAATAGGGTGGCAATCCTTGAGCTTATGGATTATGCCACTCTGGTGCAAAAGGCAATAATTGTAGAAGCCGGAAGTGAACAGATGCAGAAGGAAAGGGAGAAGAAGGGAATAAAGAGGAAAAGTATGAGCATGGGTGGAGGTTCCGCAGGAGGGAGCTTCCCAACTAGATTTAATTGAGGAGCAGTGTCCCTACCGGGAAAGAACACCGGGTTTAAGCGGCCAATGAGTGTGAATGTGAGCCAGAGCGGCCAGAAATCAAGAATGTCCTATTCCAACCAATCTCGACCCCCATTGCCAGCCTGTAACACTTGTGGAAGGATGCATACTGGGGAGTGTAAAGGAAAGCCAGTAACCTGCTTTAAGTGCGGTCGAGAGGGTCACTATTCAACTAAGTGCCCTTCATCAACCCCTGCTGTCATTCCAACCACCAGTTGTCATCAGTGTGGACGCCCGGGTCATTGGAAGAGGGAATGCCCAATGAACAAACCAGCAGCTTCAGGAGCCAGCAGGGCTGCCTCCAATAAGCCACCTACTGCGAGGACTTTCAACATGACAGTCCAGGATGCTATGAAAGACTCAGATGTGATAGCAGGTACCCTTTCTCTAAATTCAGTCAGTACAAACATTTTATTTGATTCGGGAGCAACTAAATCTTTTATATCAAAGGACTTTGCGCGTAAATTAAGACTTAAGGCTGAACCCTTAATAGATACCTTACAAGTAGAAATAGCCAATCATGAAGTTATTCCTCTTAACCAGATTCACCCCGCCTGTGAGTTAGGCATATGGGAACAATCTTTTAGTGTTGATCTGATTCCTTTTAAATTAGGGGAGTTTGATGTAATTTTGGGAATGGACTGGCTACCCGGGGAAGAAAGTTAAGTTGAATATCCCAGGAAAGAAAGAAGTCATATTTAGGGGAAAGAGGCAGACGCAAAAATTTTTGACCATGGCCCAGGCCAAAAGGATGCTATGAAAAGGAAATGAGGCTTACCTAGCCTATGCGGTGGACACGCAGAAGGAGGTGCCCAACTTACAAGATATTTCGGTAGTCAATGAATTTGAAGATGTATTCCCACAAGACCTTCCGGGATTACCACCCGATAGAGTGATTGAATTTGCTATTGAGTTGGCCCCAGGGACGGCGCCAGTTTCAAAAGTACCTTACTGGTTAGCCCCGTTAGAAATGAAGGAATTAGCTACTCAATTGTAGGAACTCTTGGATAAGGGTATGATAAGACCCAGTGTGTCTCCGTGGGGAGCACCAGTGTTATTTGTTAAGAAGAAGGATGGGAGCATGAGGCTGTGCATCGACTACCGAGAGTTGAACAAGCTAACCATAAAGAACAAGTACCCGTTACCTAGAATAGACGATCTGTTCGACCAACTAAAGGATGCTATTTATTTTTCCAAGATTGACCTGAGAACTGGATATCACCAGCTAAAGATTAAACCCGAAGATATTCCCAAGACCGCGTTCCGTACCAGGTATGAGCACTATGAGTTCTTGGTAATGTCCTTTGGATTAACCAACGCCCCAGCGGCTTTCATGGATTTAATGAACAGAGTATTTAAGAAGTACTTGGACAAGTGTGTGATAGTTTTTATCGATGATATTTTAATCTACTCAAGGACTGAGGCAGAACATGCAGAGCATTTGAGGATAGCTCTAGGAATACTCAGAGAGGAACAGTTATATGCCAAATTCTCGAAGTGTGAACTCTGGCGGAATGAAGTACAGTTTTTAGGACATGTGATCAATAAAGAAGGAGTATTGGTCGACTCCTCCAAGATAGAGGCGGTCTCAAATTGGGAAAGGCCAACCACACCCACAGAGGTAAGGAGTTTCATAGGATTGGCCGGCTACTATCGTAGATTTGTACAGGACTTTGCGAAGATCACAGCCCCTTTGACACGACTTACTCGTAAGACAGAGAAGTTTGAATGGACGGAAAAATGCGAGAACAGTTTTCAATAATTAAAGAAAAGGTTGGTAACGGCCCCGGTGTTGGCATTGCCAGACGGAAAAGGAGATTTTGTGATATATAGTGACGCGTCGCACAAAGGATTAGGGTGTGTGCTTATGCATCATGGTAAGGTGATTGCGAATGCGTCGAGACAACTGAAGGAATACGAGATTAGATATCCTACTCATGACCTTGAGCTCGCGGCAATAGTTTTTGCCTTAAAGATTTGGAGGCACTACTTGTATGGAGAGAAGTGCGAGATTTTCACAGACCATAAGAGCCTTAAGTACATATTTACGCAGAAAGAGCTCAACATGCGCCAGAGGAGATGGTTAGAGCTAATCAAGGACTATGATTGTGAGATTCTCTATCATCCGGGGAAAGCCAATGTGGTGGCTGATGCCCTTAGTAGAAAGGAAAGACTCAGAATGATAATGACTTGGAAGAATTGATAAAGGATTTCGAGAGAATGGAAATAGAAGTAAAGGTAATCGGAACCGGAACTGAAAAGCTGTTTGAGATCTCGATGCAGCCAGAGTTATTGGAAAAGATCAGATTGTGCCAAGAGAAAGTAATGAATGAAGGCAGAGAGTCAATGACTGGAGAAGAGATCCATACTGAGAGAGATGATAAAGGGATAATGAGGTACTCCTACCGGATTTGGGTTCCGAACGTTCAAGAGCTTAAAGACGAGATTTTGGATGAAAGCCATATTTCAAGGTATTCCATTCACCCGGGAAGCACCAAGATGTATAGGGATTTGAATGAGTATTACTGGTGGCCCAACATGAAGAGGGACGTAGCAGAATGGGTAAGCAAATGTTTGACTTGCCAAAGAGTAAAGGCAGAGCACCAGAGACCCAGTGGACTTTTACGACCCCTGGAGATTCCCGAATGGAAATGGGAATAGATAGCCATGGATTTTGTTGTCGGTTTACCAAGGACGAAAGCCAACCATGATGCCATATGGGTGATTATAGACCGACTGACAAAGTCAGCCTATTTCATTCCTATCAATGAGAGATACACAGTCGATAGACTGGTGGACATTTACCTTAAGGAAATAGTGACGCGACATGGAGTCCCATCGTCCATTGTCTCAGACCGAGACCCCAGGTTCAACTCCAGATTTTGGAGGAGCTTTCAAGAATGTGCGGGGACCAAGTTAAATATGAGTACCGCTTACCATTCCCAGACGGATGGGCAGAGTGAAAGGACCATCCAGACACTAGAGGATATGTTGAGAGTCTACGCAATAGACTTTAAAGGAAGTTGGGATGATCACTTGTCGTTGATCGAGTTTTCTTATAATAATAGCTTTCATGCTAGCATCGGAATGCCGCCTTATGAGGCCCTGTACGGAAGAAGGTGTCGATCTCCCTTATACTGGGATGAAGTAGGAGAGCGGAAGATGCTCGGACCCGAAGTGGTCCAAAGGACCAAAGATATAGTGGATCTCATCAGAGGACGGCTGGTAGCAGCCCAAGACAGACAGAAGAAATATGCAGACCTAGCCCGAAAGGACAAGGAGTATGAAGTAGGGGACTTAGTACTACTAAAAGTATCCCCTTGGAAGGGGTTAATGAGGTTCGGAAAGAAAGGAAAACTAAGCCCAAGATACATTGGACCTTTTGAGATACTAAGACGGATTGGGAAGTTGGCTTACGAGCTAGCCTTACCCCCGAACCTACAACAAGTTCATAATGTGTTCCATGTGTCAATGCTAAGGAAGTATCATCGGGATGCCAGACACATAGTGGAGTACGAGCATGTGGATATGCAACCAGATCTGACTTACGTGGAAAAACCAGTAAAGATTATGGATAAGAAGGAGCAAGTGCTTCGGAACAAAGTGATCAAGCTAGTCAGAGTGCTATGGCAGAATCATAATGTGGAAGAATCAACTTGGGAACTAGAGAGCGCAATGCTAGAAAAGTACCCCCATTTGTTTTCTATTTGATTCCGGGACGGAATCCTTTTAAGGAGGGGAGACTGTAATAACCCCAAAATTTTGAACTTTTTTTGTAACCCTTATGAATAGTGTTTTTGCTGATATTGCTGAATAAGAAAACTTTTCATGCCACACTATGTAGGGGTTCTTTTATTGTTATTCTGAGATCTTATTAGCACTCTATATGATATATAAGTGTATGTAAAGATCGTCAGAATCCAAATTCAAACACTTTGATTTTTCCCGAAAATCTACCAGATACCGAAAGAATTGAGTATAAGGTAACAGGATAAAAATGATTTAAATTCAAGGATTATAAGAGAGGATCATAAAAGGAATATAATATATTGAGAAAGGTTAAGGAAACCCAAGTAATAAGATCCCGGGTATGATCCCTCAAACGATAAACGAAAACGAAAGTTAAGCGAACCGTATAAGAGATCAGCGGTTATTAGCCAAGTAATTAGAAGCTAATCAAAGAGGTTAGTGAGGATGATGTCATCAAACCAATAAGAAGAGGACAAGTGTGGGAGGATGACATAACAAGGTGACATAAGCATGACAAAAAGGAAGTGTGTTGTTGGTTGATTCTTGGCCATGCAAAAGTTACCATGGTTAAAAGTAATAAATCAAAACAAAACAACATCAACCAAGCCAAAACAATTCATTTCACCAAAAAAACACAAAGTTGACTTCATTTCTTCAAGGAAGCTCTCGGCTTTTCTCTTTATTTCAAGAAGGAAAATTCAAAATCTAAGATCCAAGCCTTGTTAATTAGTGAGGTAATTATCTAATACTCCTTATGCATGGATATAGCTATCCTATAAGTTTGAGCTTCAAATTCATTCACAATCTCTTCCTAAAAATCATGGAAGAAGAGGGTGAATAGTGTTTTTCAAGAACTTAAATTTTTGTTCTTGAGTTTTTGTTTAGATTAAGCTTGGATAAGGACTTTTAAGGGGGATTCCAAGCTAATTACTTGATTCTCCACTCTCCAAGGAAGGTATAACCCCTCCAAACCCTAACTTTACTTTGAGTATTAGGTTTAGTTTTGTTGTTATGGTTCATGAGAAGCATGATTCTTGTAGACTTAGAGTGTGGTTGGTTTTGTAATGAGTTGGAGTTGTAATTCTTGGATTATTGATTAATGAACTTAAGTATAGTTTTAATTCATGTTTGGGAATAATATAAATTGGAGAACTTGAGGTGTTGGGGCTGTTGTAGTATGATATGGATGGATTTTGGTTGTATGAATGAATTGTGATTGATTGGTGGTTGGTTTGGAGTAGAATAAAAATTGGTAATCGCGTAAACATAGTCGTCGTAATGTCCGATCTACTTAAACTATTTTTGCTCTTAACATCAGAACCCGAGAACTCACTGTTAGGATTTTACCATTGCCATAATTAGATATTTCATGTTACAAGCTTCGTTTTGATATGTGGTTTGTTTGAATCTGATGTACGGTTTAGGAGAAACGACCATTTTAAGTAACGGCGTTTCTCGAACGAACCATTACCCCTCGCCTTACTTTGAAACATAGGTTAAAGACCTTAAAGGACTAATTGAAGTGTGAATCATCTATGTAAAGTGTATTAGGCAGTTGGTAAGACACTCGCGAAAGAATTGCCTTAAAACCCTTAATGGTTAATTTATTAAAAATGGTGGAGCCGAGGGTACTCGAGCGACTTAAGGGAATCGTTGAGCGCAAAGCGAGTGTTAGAGTCTTATTGGTTAAAGTATAGATTCATAAGCGACTTTGGTTTAATTCCAACTTATATATTTTTTATAGGTTACCAGACTCGTCCCAAGCCATTTGTCACCCCCAGTTGCTCAGGCAAGTTTTCTGCCGGTTATACTGTTGTTGTGATATATATATATATATATATGCATTATCTTGTGATAAGTGCATGATTGTTATTAGCAAATCTTGGGATATATTGGAGCATGTTGATATGGTTTATATGCATGCCTGTTTCATAATATTGATATCTAACTGTTGATTCAAATGCTTATAAGTTGCATAATACCTATGCTAGAGATAATCAGTAGTTGCGTATACCCTTAGTGTAGGGGACCCAAAGGTGAACATTTTCTAAACCGGGAGTCGATATTCCCGAGTATATTATATATATATATATAGATATAGTTTTCAAAACTATTAATCAAATAAGGTTTATTCGATAACTTTATTTTAATTAATGAATATTAGTTTGAATATTCATTCGAGGACTTATGACTCCCTTTGTTTTATTTAATGAATATTATTTTGAATATTCATTCAAGGAATTATGACTCTGCTTATTTTATTAAATAATATTCTTTATTTTATTAAAGAATAATGTTTCGATAATCAAACTTATTTTCGATTATTTAAATAAAGATGGTACTTTCGTATAAGTATATCTTTGGTTATTTATTATTCGTTTCAAGTATGAGTTTTAAAACTTCTACTTTAATTATTTTTATAAAGATTATCCTTATGGGAATATTATTTAAATAATAATATTCAGATATTTTCTAATATATCGGGAATGATTTATTTAATTAAATCAGCATTACTCCAAACATTCTTAAAAATATTTTCGAGTCTTCAAAATGATTTTTAAAGTTTAGAACGGATCCCAAAACTCGTTTTCAAATTTAAGATCTTCCTTTTTGAAGGGGACTTAAATACTCGCTAAAAAATCTAAAGGATCCGGCTCTATGGTGTATTTTATATACGCAACGAGGTTGCTATTTTGATAAATGAATTGATTACTTACCCAACGTTCGGGAAGTAAGTCCATCTATTTGAGTCGGCATAAGCAACATGGGCTCAGTGGGCGTCCATGAAAGTGTAAGTGGCTCAGTGGGAGTCCATCAAATGCGTAAGTGGCTGAGTGGCAGTCCAGCATAAGGTCCTATTGCGGCCAGGGTGATGACCAGTGGGGAATTCGTCCATCTACTAGTAGAAAAGGTTACTTATTGGTATCTTTGCCTGATCAGCAAGATATCGGGTTTATGCCAAAATTCTTGTCCTTTCCAAAATTCATTGGATATTACAAACTCTGTTCATACTTTACATAACAGAGGGTTCCAGGAAATGTATAAGAGATATATATATATATATATATATATATATATATATGGATATATATATCGGGACTAAATAAAGTATCTCGAAACTTCATTTCATTCAATAATATATCAAAGATTGAATCTATTCAAGTCTTAACTTGTGGTCTCATCTATGGGATGACCTTTTGAAACCTATAATACTTTGAACAGTGGTAGTTCATGTAGTTTTATAAATGATATAAGTATAGTGAAGTATTTGGTAACTTCATCCCTTGTTTTTGCTTATATCCAGTAAGTAATTATCTTACACTTGATAAAGGTTTCCAGTAAGTTATCCATTTAGATACTTGCATTATTGTTTACACTATATATTATCTTGCGAGCTGTAATGCTCACTCTTGCTTCATTTCTTCATCACACAACAACAGTTAGGAAAGATGGCCAGACTCAAGCAGACCCAGCGCAAGAGCGTGGGAAGCGCCCCGCTCCTACCCGTTGAGATCATAGCTGTTATAGCTGCAGAGGTAGATCTATCTGTAGATCAGACCTTCTACTTTTGGGAATCAATTATGTATAATTATAACTTGTGGCAGATAATGGCAATTAATTATAAACTTATCAAGTAATCATTTTGGATTGTAATAACATTTAAATTGTGGATTCAAGGACTTGTACTTATTTCAATTTCATCTCTGAGATTATAACGGGTTGTGGTGTGTGTTAGTGTGGGGTCACAGTATGAGGTTATTTATTATTAATTAAGTTAAGTGATATTGTGAAAAGAAAGACCGCGACGACCCGGATCCCCGACCCCGAATCTGGGGGTGTTACAAAGGAGGTTGAGTATGTTGTTACTCCGGTAATAGTTCGAAAAGCTCTACACCTACCTTAAAACTGTGAATACAGTTCTGCTGTTGAGGAGCCATTGCTACAGCAAATGATGGCTAATCTTGGGTATGAACAGAGTTTGGCTAAGTTGGGTCAACTTAAACGCTCATATATTTGAAAGGAATGGAGCTTCTTCTTCGATTGCATCACGAAGATGTTTGCCAACAAGTGCTCAAATTTTGATGTCATTCCTATTCTGACACAACAATTGGGTATGCACTCTTAAACCAGTCTCATTTTGATTATGCAAAGACTGTGTTATGTTTTATAGGTGATAGAATGAAAGAGAGAGGAATATAGTTTACTTTTCTAGGTTCTGTCAGTTAATCTACAGTCATTGTACTTCAGAAGAACCACAATTAGCAAGTGAACAGATAGAACTGTTTAGATTAGCTAAGAGGGCTTTTATTGATCTTTTAACTGCTGACAACAAGAAGGGAGTTTTAAGACCCCTTAGAATTCCTTTATCAGTAAAGCAAGCCCTTGTAAATGCTGATGCAACTACCTATTAATTGCTATATCCTGATGTCCAACCCACCAACACACAACAGCCATCATCACCTACTACTGTCACTCAACAAACACTCACATCTGAACATGCCAACCAACCATCAGCACATAATTAAATGAAGCCTTCTTCTTCTAGAGCAAAGAGGACTAAGACAGTACCTCAGTCATAGCAGAAAAGAAGGAAGATGATTTTAAGAGATGAGTCTGATGATGAGGTACAGGTTCAACCATCAGAACCTGTTGTTGAAGCAGCTGAGAAGGTCTCTTCTCAGAAAGCTCAAGAAACTGGGAGTTCTAGGCCCCTAAAAAGGCTTAGAAAGCTAAACTCTGATGATGAAGCTCCCAGAGTCTCTCCATCAGCTAAGAGACTTAAAAAGCAAAGAGCAAGGAGGGCTGTAGAATCATCAATCTCTGATGAAGGAATGGAAGCAGCAGCTGAGGAAGGAGGTCAGGAATCTCTGATCTCAAAAGACCCAATTGTGATTGAATCTCTTCCCACTACTGAACCAGAATTTACTGAAGCTCCACAATCTCCAATTCAAGAGCCAGAGACTGCTACATCACCAATGCCTACACCTCCTGTGTCTCCTATTCACTCTCCAGTACATGCTGACAATCCAGGTACAAGTGCTGAAATAGATATTCACAACTTGAATATGCCTAAGGTTCTGTACTTGGAAGCTCCAACCATTTCTCAACACACTCCACCAGCAACTCCACTGCTAGATGTTGATGTCAATGTAGATGAATCTTCTATTGCTTCACATACAGTTATTCTATCACAAGATGCTGATACTGAAGATTCTGCAAGTTCTGTTAAAATAAATGCTGAAAATACTGGTGAAGCTGCTACAAATGAAAATGCTGATGCAACTGGTCCTTCAGGACATGCACCTCTATAAACAGTTAATAAAGCTGATTTGATTAAAAAGTTTGTGAGAGAGAATGCACCAGTACCTTGGAGTGAAACTAACAGGGGAAGGGAATGGATCAAGGAGTGGAACAAAGTTGATTTTGTTCCTACTATAAATATTCTTGCTGAGCACCTGGCTAAAGCTGATGAGATGCTAGTGAATGATGACTTCAAAGCACAGCTCAGAGTTACTGCATTGAGTACCAGTAACCTTCAAGGTCAACACTTAATAACTCAAGCCAAGGTGAACAAAATTCAAGAAACACTGATTCAGCAAGACATGAACTTTAAACTGGATAAGAACATATTTTTCAAGCCTACCTTTAACAGAATTGAGGCTATTGAGAAAGCTCAGGAGAAACAGCAAGCTCAGATTGCTGAAGTACTAAAGAATCAAGCTTCTCAACAAGTTCAACTAAATGAAATCCAATCTTCATTGGAACTACTTTTCTCTCTCCTACTACCTGATGATGCCAAAAAGGGGGAGAAGGTGGTTAAGTCCAAATGCTCTACTGATTTAACACTGAAGAAAAAGGATGATGGAAATGATGACCAGGGAAACACTTAAAAGGGTAGAGGTCATGGTCAAGGCAAAGGCTCTTCATCTAGGAAAGCATGAACTTCTACACAGAGATCAAGCTCTGATGCTGATAGAAGAATAAGTTCTGATAAACAAGTTCTGACTAAGCCTGATGTTCTGATAAAAGGTGAAAGTCAAGAATCATAAAAGTTTATGCAGACACTGAAGCTCAAGGGGAAGGAAACAACAGTCTACTATCAAGACCCCAAGATATAAAAGCTGGATGAAGAAATTTCAAAAAGACTATTTCTCAAAGACAATCCAGGAATGTACTTTGAAAGTCTGAAGGAAGAAGAAGCCAGACTTAAAGCATAAAATGACAAATCCAAATCTAAAGCTTCTATTACTGCAAAGAAACCTCCAAAGCCTAAGGGCATTGTGATTAAAGAGAAGACAAACTCTGAGGCAACCAAATCCGAATCCAAAGCCAAATCACAAGTAGAGGTAGATCCAAGGTTCAAGGGCAAAGCTAAAGTTAATGATTCTGTAAAAATCTATCTGCCAACCATGGATGAAGAAATAATTGCTGAAGAAGATACTAGTCTTACTCTGAAGAAAAAGAAGATTTCTCAATCAACCTCTGACATGGCTCAAGTTGTTCAAAGTCAAGATATAGTAAGTTCTGATATGATAATGAAGCAAGTAACCTCTGACAGAGCTCAAGTTGTCTTGATATAAGAAGATAAAGGAAAGGAAACCTCTCACATTGCTCATGTTAAACCTTTAAAAATTCTACTACCTGGGTTTACTAAAGCTCAACAATCTGCTCAACCTATGAAGACTTCAACAAATGTTTTTAAGGGTAGATTGCTTCAAGAGAAGTGTTGTCCATATGTTGTGTACTTGATGATTACATGAACAAAACACCTAAGTAGATTTTACTTGGTGAAATAATGTAGCACTCGACGGATAAGAATTATAGTCCCGACGGATAACTCATTATAGTCCCGACGGATGATGACCTATTATCCATCGAGTGAGTAGCTTATGTAATAATGAGTCTGTAGCACATTTCTGCATACACCTTTGTATAGATTCTGCAGTAGCATATAAGTCATGTTGACTTTAACTAGATATACAGAATAGGTTGATTAATTGTGCATAGATGATGTCTTGTAATTCTGCATAAATGAAATGATGTCAAGTGCCAAAATAGCTACCGACGGATGATTAACAAAGCCAACGTCGGATTCTCAAATGGCTATCAACGGATGATCAATATAGCAGTCGACAGATGATCAACAAAGGCATCAACGGATGATCATAAACTCGATGGATGATCATGTACTCAATGGATAAAGAATTCAAATATCCGTTGATAGTGACAACATAGTCACATGCGTCGAAGTGTATGCAAATAGAATGAGGAAGCCTATTAACTGGGTAATAGAGAACAAAGTAGCAAAGTATTAGACTCGATGGTTTTTATGATGATCCTGTATTTTGACTTTGTAATCTTGGTAATATATAAACCAAGAAGTAGCAAATAGATAAACATATATCTGGGAACATAACAAGAGATACATTTGTAAGCAGAATTATTAGCATTTCTCTGTATTCTCAGTAGTTCAATATTTGTAAGCAGCTGTGAGCATATTTGCACACAGGGTTCTCTCGATATATAATATATATATATATATATATATATATATATCTGGTGGAATCATTCAAATCCACCAGAAAGTTTTTAAAGACTCTTGTTTTTAATTACTTGTGTTTTGATTCACTTAAGTTTTTATTCCGCATTGTGCTAATCAATACACTTATATTTATATTTGAGTTAGAACATTTTATTTCAAGAAAAAGTTTCAAGAATTCCATTCAACCCCCTTCTGTAATTCTTGTCATATTGTTAAGGGACTAACAATTGGTATCAGAGCAAGCTCTTAACTTACAAAGAGTTTAAAGATTAAAACAATACAGCAAGATGAATAAGAAGGATGTTGGAGTCAAGATCCCTTTTCTGGATAAAGATAATTACCATCATTAGAAGGTAAAGATACATCTTCACATGCTTTCTCAAGATGAGGCCTATGAGGACTGCATAGAAAGAGGCCCTCATGTTCCAATGAGAGCTGTAACAGGAAACGAGCCATCAGTCCCCAAGCCAAGGCATGAATGGTCTGATCCTGACATTGAACAAGTCAGGAAGGATAAAAAGGCCATGAATATCCTGTTTAATGGAGTTGATGGAAATATGTTTGACAACATTATCAACTGCAAAACTGCCAAGGAAGTTTGGGATACAATACAGATCATCTGTGATGGCACTGAGCAAGTTAGAAAAAACAAGATGCAGCTCCTGATTCAGCAATATGAGCATTTTCATAATGAAGAAAGTGAGTCTCTCACTGACATCTTTAGTAGGTTTCAGAACTACTAAATGCTCTAAAGTTGCATGGAAGATTCTATCAGACAAAAAACTCCAATATGAAATTCCTTAGATCTCTTCCAAAGGAATGGAAACCAATGACAGTCTCATTAAGAAACTCACAGGATTATAAGGAGTTTACTTTGGAGATACTGTATGGCATCCTGAAAACCTATGAGCTTGAAATAGAGCAGGATGAAAGGATGGAGAGAGGAAAGAAGAAAGGAGGATCCATTGCACTAGTTGCTGAGTTGGAAAAGGAGAAGGAAGTGAAGATGGAAGCTGTTCAATCAACTTCAAGGGTCTGTGAGAACAAGGGAAATGGGCTTGCAGTAGAAAGTGAAGATTCATTGAGCCAAGATGACATGGAGGACATTGATGAGCACCTAGCTTTTCTTTCCAGGATATTTTCCAAGCTCAAGTTCAAGAAGAACTTTGGAGCAGCCAAGCCAAATAGAAACATGGTGGATAAATCAAAATTCAAATGTTTCAAATGTGGCTTGGCAGGGCATTTTTCCAGTGAGTGTAGGAAGTCAGATTCCAGTAAGAAAAAGTTTGAGTATGTGGATTATAAGCAAAAATACTTTGATCTACTCAAGCAAAAGGAAAGGGCTTTTATTACACAAGAAAATGACTGGGCAGCAGATGGTCTGAATGAAGATGAAGATGTCAGCTATGTCAATCTAGCCCTAATGGCCAAGTCTGATGAGACAGAAACAAGTTCCTCAAGCAATCAGGTAATTACTACAAACCTTGCACATTTATTTAAAGCTGAGTGTAATTGTAACACCCCCAGATCCGCGGTCAGGGATCCGGGTCGTCACGGTCTTTCTTTCCACAATATCACTTCACTTAATTAATAATAATTAACCTCATGCTGTGACCCCACACTAACACACACCACAACCCGTTATAGTCTCAGAGATGAAATTGAAATAAGTACAAGTCTTTGAATCCACAATTTAAAAGTTATTACAACCCAAAATGATTACTTAATAAGTTTACAATTAATTGCCATTATCTGCCACAAGTTATAATTATACATAATTGATTCTCAAAAGTAGATGGTCTGATCTACAGATAGGTCTACCTCTACAGCTATAGCAGCTATGACATCAACGGGAAGACGCGGGACGCTTCCCACGCGCTTGCGCTGGGTCTGCTGGAGTCTGGCCATCCTTCCTAACTGTTGTTGTGTGATGAAGAAATAAAGCAAGAGTGAGCCTTACAGCTCGCAAGATAATATATAGTGTAATCAATAATGCAAGTATCTAATAGATAACTTACTGAAAACCTTTATCAAAAGTAAGATAATTACTTACTGGATATAAGCTTAAAGGAAGATGAAGTTACCAAATACTTCACTATACTTATATCATTTATAAGGCTACTTGAACTACCACTGTTCAAAGTATTATAGGTTTTAAAAAAAGTCATCCCATAGATGAGACCACAAGTTAAGACTTGAATAGATTCAATCTTTGAAATATTATTGAATGAAATAAAGTTACGAGATACTTTATTTAGTCCCGATATATATCCACATATATATCTCTTAAACATTTCCTGGAACCTCTGTTATGTAAAGTATGAACAGAGTTTGAAACATCCAATGAATTTTGGAAAGGAAAAGAATTTTGGCATAAACCAGATATCTTGCTGATCAGGCAAAGATACCAATAAGTAACCTTTTCTACTAGTAGATGGATGAATCCCCCACCGGTCATCACCCTGGCCACATAAGGACCTTGTGCTGGACCGCCACCCGGCCTCTTACGCGTTGATGGACTGCCACCCAGCCACTTACACTTTGATAGACCGTACCCCGGCCTGTCGCTTATGCCGACTCAATTAGATGGGCTTACTTCCCGAACGTTGGGTAAGTAATCAATTCATTTGTTTTCTCAAAACAGCAACCATGTTGCGAATGTAAATTGCACCACAGAGCTGAATCCCCCAGGTTTTGAGCGAGTATTTAAATCCCCTTTTAAAGGAAGATCTTAAATATAAAAAATGAGTTTTGGGGTCCACTCTATCTTTAAAAATCATTTTGAAGACTCGAAAACCTTTTTAAGAATGTTTGGAGTATTGCTGATTTATTAAAATAAATCAGTCCCGATATATTAGAAAATATCTTAATATTATTATTTAAATAATATTTCCATAAAGAATAATCTTTATAAAAATAATTGAAGTAGAAGTTTTAAAACTCTTACTTGAATGAAAATTAAATAATCAAAGATATACTTATACAAAAGTACTATCTTTATTTGAATAATCAAAAATAAGTTTGATTATCGAAACATTATTCTTTAATAACATAAAGAATATTTCTCAGCAAATAATCGGAGTCATAGATCCTCAAATGAATATTCAAATAATATTCATTAAATAATATAACTGAGTCATAAGCCCTCGAATGAATATTCGAAATAATCTTCAATTAATAAAATAAAAGGAGTCATAAGTCCTCGGATGAATATTCAAGTAATATTCATTAAATAATATAAAGTTATCGAATAAACTTTATTCGATTACTAGTTGTGAAAACTATAACCATATATATATAAATATATAAATATATAAAATCTACTCGGGATCCTCGACTCCCGGTTTTAGAAAATATTTTCACCTTTGGGTCCCTATACTAAGGGTATATGCAAATTACTGCTATTCTCTAGCATAGGTATTATCAACTGAACCAACAGATATATATGGCAAGAATACGAAACAGGCATGCATATATATACCATATCAGCATGCTTCAATATATCGCAACATTTGCTAATTAACTAACATGCATCTATCGCAAGATAATGCATATACATATATACATCACAACAACAGTATAACGGATAGAAAACTTGCCTGAGCGACTGGGGGTGATAAAAGGCTCGGGACGAGTCTGGTAACCTATAAACAACAAGTAAATTGGAATTAAACCAAAGTCACTTGTAAATCTATACTTTAACTAACTTAGACTCCAACGCTTGTTTTGCGCTTACTGATTCTCTTAAGTCACTCGAGTACCCTCGGCTCCACCATTTTTAATAAATTAACCATTACGAGTTTTAAGGCGATTCTTTCGCGAGTTGCTTATCAACTGCCTAACACACTTACCATAATTGTTTCATACATTAATTAACCCTTTTTGGTCTTTAACCTATGTTTCAAAGTAAGGCGAGGGGAAAAGTTTCGTTCGCGAAACGCCGTTACTTGAAACGGTCGTTTCTCCTAAACTGTGCATCGGAATCGAACGAACTACATATCAAAACAAAGCTCGTAACATGAGCTATCTAAACATGGCAATGGTCAAAATCTAGCAGGGGTTCTCGGGTCCTAATGTTATGAACAAAAGCAGTCTAAAGTAAATCGGACATTACGACGGCTATGTTTACGCGATTTCCCAAATTTAAACCATTCAAAAACCATCACAATTCAACCTCAACCCATTCATACAACCAAAGTCCATCCTTATCACATCATAACAGCCCCAATCAATTCACTATTAACATTTATACTTATGCCTAAGCTTGAATTTAACTATACTTAAGTTCTTTTAACCAAAACAACAAGATTCACCATTCCATTTCACTACCATTCCAACCCACACTCTAAACCACAAGCATTAAGCTACTATATCACCATAATAATCAAAATCATCTTATTATACATAGGAATCTAGGGTTTGGAGATGATATACCTTCCTTGAAGTGGTGGGAGTAGCTAGGAAGCCTTAAGAAGCTTTGAGAAGTCTTATGGATGCTTGGATCTTAAAGGAAAACAAGAAAAAATTCAAGTTAAAACCTTGAAAACACTATTCATTGTCTTCTTCATTGATTTATTGAAGAAGATTGAGAAAGAATTGAAGGCTTAAACTCATGATATAGCCATAACTATGCATAAGGATGATTAGGGAATTAACTCACCAATTTAGGAAGCTTGGATCTTGGATTTTCAAAAATTCTTGCCTTTAAAAAGGGAAAAAGCCGAGAGCAAATGAAGAAATAATGCCTTGGTTCCTTTTTGTTTTGATGAAGAATGAATTATTTGGCTTGGTTGGTTGGTTTTGTTTTTGTTTTAGTTAATTACCTATTTAACCTTGGACTTTGTGTGGTTCTCATTCAACCACACCTCCTTCCTTCACATGTCATGCTTGTGTCATGCTATGATGTCATCTTTCCCTCCTTGTCCTCTTCTCATTGGTTGGGTGACATCATTCCCACTAATCTCTTTGATTAACTTCCTAATTGTTTGCCTAATGACCGCTGATCTGTTATACGTTTCGCTTAACTTTCATTTTCGTTTATCGTTTGAGGGATCATACCCGGGATCTTATTACTTAGGTTCCCTTAACCTTTCTCAATATATCATATTCCTTTTATGATCCTCTCTTATAATCCTTTAATTTAAATCCTTTTTATCCTGTTACCTTATACTCAAATCTTTCCGTATCTAGTGGATTTCCGGAAAAAATCAAAGTGTTCGGAATTGGGTTCTGGCGATCTTTACATACACTTATATACCATATAGAGTACTAATAAAATCTCAGAATATCCATAACAGAACCCCTACATAGTGTGGCATGAAAAGTTTTCTCATTCAGCTAAAATACTATTCACAAGGGTTACAAAAAGTTCAAAATTTTGGGGGTTATTACAGTCTCCCCTCCTTAAAAGGATTCCGTCCCGGAATCAAATAGAAAATAAATGGGGGTACTTTTCTAGCATTGCGCTCTCTAGTTCCCAAGTTGATTCTTCCACATTATGATTCTGCCATAGTACTCTGACTAGCTTGATCACTTTGTTCCGAAGCACCTGCTCCTTCTTATCTATAATCCTTACTGGCTTCTCCACGTAAGTCAGATCTGGTTGCATATCCACGTGCTCGTACTCCACTACGTGTCTGGCATCCCGATGATACTTCCTTAGCATTGACACATGGAACACATTATGAACTTGTTGCAAGTTAGGGGGTAAGGCTAGCTCGTAAGCTAACTTTCCAATCCGTCTTAATATCTCAAAAGGTCCAATGTATCTTGGGCTTAGTTTTCCTTTCTTTCCGAACCTCATTAATCCCTTCCAAGGGGATACTTTCAGCAGTACTAAGTCCCCAACTTCATATTCCTTGTCTTTTTGGGCTAGGTCTGCATATTTCTTATGTCTGTCTTGGGCTGCTACAAGTCACCCTCTGATAAGATCCACTATATCTTTGGTCCTTTGGGCCACTTTGGGTCCGAGCATCTTCCGCTCCCCCACTTCATCCCAGTATAAGGGAGATCGACACCTTCTTCCGTACAGGGCCTCATAAGGCGGCATTCCGATGCTAGCATGGAAGCTATTGTTATAAGAAAACTCGATCAACGGCAAGTGATCATCCCAACTTCCTTTAAGGTCTATTGCACAGACTCTCAACATATCCTCTAGTGTCTGGATGGTCCTTTCACTCTGCCCATCCGTCTGGGGATGGTACGCGGTACTCATATTTAACTTGGTCCCCGCACATTCCTGAAAGCTCCTCCAAAATCTGGAGTTGAACCTGGGGTCTCGGTCTGAGACAATGGACGCTGGGACTCCATGTCGCGTCACTATTTCCTTAAGGTAAATGTCCACCAGTCTATCGACTGTGTATCTCTCATTGATAGGAATGAAATGAGCTGACTTTGTCAGTCGGTCTATAATTACCCATATGGCGTCATGATTGGCTTTCATCCTTGGCAAGCCTACAATAAATCCATCGCTATCTGTTCCCATTTCCACTCGGGAATCTCCAGGGGTCGTAAAAGTCCACTGGGTCTCTGGTGCTCTGCCTTTACCCTTTGGCAAGTCAAACATTTGTTTACCCATTCTGCTACGTCCCTCTTCATGTTGGGCCATCAGTAATATTCCTTCAAATCCCTATACATCTTGGTACTTCCCGGGTGAATGGAATACCTTGAACTATGGCTTTCATCCAAAATCTCATCTTTAAGCTCTTAAATATTCGGAACCCAAATCCGGTAGGAGTACCTCATTATCCCTCTATCATCTTTCTCAGTATGGATCTCCTCTCCAGTCATTGACTCTCTGCCTTCATTCATTACTTTCTCTTGGCACAATCTGATCTTTTCCAATAACTCTGGATGCATTGAGATCTCAAAAAGCTTTTCAGGTCCGGTTCCGGTTACCTTTACTTCTATTTCCATTCTCTCAAAATCCCTTATCAATTCTTCTGAAGTCATTATCATTCTGAGTCTTTCCTTTCTACTAAGGGCATCAGCCACCACATTGGCTTTCCCTGGATGATAGAGAATCTCACAATCATAGTCCTTGATTAGTTCTAACCATCTCCTCTGGCGCATGTTGAGCTCTTTCTACGTAAATATGTACTTGAGGCTCTTATGGTCTGTGAAAATCTCGCACTTCTCTCCATACAAGTAGTGCCTCCAAATTTTTAAGGCAAATACTATTACCGCGAGCTCAAGGTCATGAGTAGGATATCTAATCTCGTATTCCTTCAGTTGTCTCGATGCATACGCAATCACTTTACCGTGCTGCATAAGCACACACCCTAAACCTTTGTGCGACGCGTCACTATATATCACAAAATCTCCTTTTCCGTCCGGCAATGCCAACACCGGGGCCGTTACCAACCTTTTCTTTAATTCTTGAAAACTGTTCTTGCATTTCTCCGTCCATTCAAACTTCTCAGTCTTACGAGTAAGTCGTGTCAAAGGGGCTGCGATCTTCGCAAAGTCCTGTACAAATCTACGATAGTAGCCGGCCAATCCTATGAAACTCCTTACCTCTGTGGGTGTGGTTGGCCTTTCCCAATTCGAGACCGCCTCTATCTTGGAGGGGTCGACCAATACTCCTTCTTTATTGATCACATGTCCTAAAAATTGTACTTCATTCCGCCAGAATTCACACTTCAAGAATTTGGCATACAACTGTTCCTCTCTGAGTATTCCTAGAGCTATTCTCAAATAATCTGCATGTTCTGCCTCAGTCCTTGAGTAGATCAAAATATCATCGATAAAAACTATCACACACTTGTCCAAGTACTTCTTAAATACTCTATTCATTAAGTCCATGAAAGCCGCTAGGGCGTTGGTTAATCCAAAGGACATTACCAAGAACTCATAATGCCCATACCTGGTACGGAACGCTGTCTTGGAAATATCTTTGGGTTTAATCTTTAGTTGGTGATATCCAGTTCTCAGGTCGATCTTGGAAAAATAAACAGCATCCTTTAGCTGGTCGAACAGATCGTCTATTCTAGGTAATGGGTACCTGTTCTTTATGGTTAGCTTGTTCAACTCTCGATAGTCGATGCACAACCTCATGCTCCCATCTTTCTTCTTAACAAATAAAACTGGTGCTCCCCACGGAGACACACTAGGTCTTATCATACCCTTATCCAAGAGTTCCTGCAATTGGATAGCTAATTCCTTCATTTCTAATGGGGCTAACCGGTAAGGTGCTTTTGAAACTGGCGTCATCCCGGGGGCCAATTCAATAGCAAATTCAATCACTCTATCGGGTGGTAATCCCGGAAGGTCTTGTGGGAATACATCTTCAAATTCGTTGACTACTGGAATATCTTGTAAGTTGGGCACCTCCTTCTGTGTGTCCACCACATAGGCTAGGTAGGCCTCATTTCCTTTTCGTAGCATCCTTCTGGCCTGGGCCATAGTCAAAAATTTCTGCGTCTGCCTCTTTCCTCTAAATATAACTTCTTTCTTCCCTGGGATATTTAACTTAACTTTCTTCCCTTTACAGTCTATCTGAGCATCATTACTAGATAGCCAGTCCATTCCCAAAATTACATCAAACTCCCCTAATTTAAAAGGAATCAGATCAACACTAAAAGATTGCTCCCCTATGCCTATCTCACAGGCGGGGTGAATCTGGTTAACAGGAATAATTTCATGATTGGCTATTTCTACTTGTAAGGGTTCTATCAAGGGTTCAGCTTTAAGTCTTAATTTACGCGCGAAGTCCCTTGATATAAAAGATTTAGTTGCTCCTGAATCAAATAAAATGTTTGCACTGACTGAATTTAGAGAAAGGGTACCTGCTATCACATCTGAATCTTTCATAACATCCTGGACTGTCATGTTGAAAGTCCTTGCAGTAGGTGGCTTATTGGAAGCAGCCCTGCTTGCTCCCGAAGCTACTGGTTTGTTCATTGGGCATTCCCTCTTCCAATGACCCGGGCGTCCACACTGATGACAAGTGGTGGTTGGGCGGGTAATGGGGGTTGGCGAAGTGCACTTGTCCGAATAGTGACCCTCTCGACCACACTTGAAGCAGATTACCGGCTTTCCTTTACATTCCCTAGAATGCATCCTTCCACAAATGTTACAGGCTGGAAATGGGGGTCGAGACTGGTTGGAATAGGACATTCTTGACTTCTGGCCACTCTGGCTCACATTCACGCTCATGGGCCGCTTAAACCCAGTGTTCCTTCCCGGTAGGGACACTGCTCCTCGATTAAATCTAGTTGGGAAGCTCCTTCCTGCGGAACCTCCACCCATGCTCATACTTTTCCTCTTTATTCCCTTCTTTTCTCTTTCCTTCTGCATCTGTTCACTTCCAGCTTCTACAATTGTTGCCTTTTGCACCAGAGTGGCATAATCCGTAAGCTCAAGGATTGCCACCCTATTCTGAATCCACGGTTTCAGTCCCTGCTGAAACCTCCTAGCTTTCTTTTCCTCGGTGCTCACAAACTCCGGCACAAACCTTGATAACTCAGTAAATTTCGCTTCGTACTCTGCTACAGACAAGTTATTCTGCTTTAACTCTAAGTTCTTGAGCTCCATCTGGTTTTCCATAAACCTCGGGAAATACTTTCCCAGAAACAACTGACTAAATCTCTCCCAGGTTATAATAGCATCTGTCTCCATGTTTTTCTTGGCCTCCCACCAGTAGTTAGCTTCTCCTTTCATAAGGTAGGTAGCAAATACAGTCTTCTATGCCTCATCGGTACTCAGAATCTCAAAGGATTTCTCCATTTCCTTTAACCATGCCCTTGCCTCAACTGGGTCGGCTGATCCGTGGAACTCAGGGGGCTTAAGGGACTTAAAAGCCCTGAAAGAGTTTGCCACAGCATTGTTATTTCCTTGAGGGGGTGGGTTGGGTTGACGTTCCAAATTCTGCCTTAGGAGTTGCATGAACTGGCCCATAGGATCCATGCCTGGGTTTGGTACTGGTTGCTCAACCTCAGTTTCTCCTTCTTCAGCCTCTATCTCAAATCCCTCAACATCATATGTTTCCTCTTCCTCTTCATACAGGGAGTCATCCTGTTCCACATAATCCTCATCTTCCTCTTCACTGTGTTTCTGGTTCCTATCATCCTGGTTATGGCTTCCCTGGTCCTCAGATCCAGGGTTCACCCTAGTTCCAATCTTTCTTGGCGGCATGATTCTGATAATAAAAAAAAATTATTAGGAAATCCAACGTTAGGTCACAATCATATACAACATTGTGCCTTGCACAGCTCTTATAATGGGGAGAACGTATATCGTAATTCTATTATTTTATGAAAGTTCTAATAAGAAGTGCAGTAATAATAATGATAAGAACAGTGATCTCGTCACTAAGGAACTGAACCGAAGGAAACAAATATATACATAATGCGAGAAATACATAGTTTGATCTGGTCAAAAGTACAAAAATGCTACAGCCATCTGTCCCAAAAGTGATACACAAGAGTCTATCTGTCTAGTCAGAAAAAGGGATGCTATACACAAGTCAACTATCCCGGAAAATTGGCTCTTACTAAGGCCTCGGCTAACTAGACAACTAGACTATTCCATCGTCAGTCCTGAATCACACACCGGAGCGGGTCAGCTCCCATACCCTTTCCATCGCACGACGGAAGATATAGTCGGCCTGCCGCCTGGAGATCCTACCATGCCTGTCCCCCTGGAGAGATCTGAGTCTCGCTCGGGACGTGAGCTCTATCCCCGTAAGCTCCCTCCGCAAGGATCGGGGTATAGAAGCCCTAGTCTCATAAGCTCGGGTACGCCTACCCGCCCTCTCCGCATCCAACTCCCTCCTGGCCTCATCCAGTCGGGCCTCAGCAACAGCCAATCGGGTCCTCAGTACATCCTGCACATAGCCATGGGCTAACGAAGACTGCCTGTGGGCAGGGTCAAGAGGTGGTGAATCCGGAGCCGCTGGGGGTGCCTCCTCGGTCTGCCTAGGCTCGGAAGTATGGGTCTCTGAGTTGTCATCATACGGGATCCAAGATAGTGGTGGAGGGGTAGGAGCTCTGACCACCGGAAGTGTGGGTAAAGGGGTACCAGCATACACTACCATAGGTCCGACACGCTCCTCAGCTACTGGGACCTCATCCGGGTCCTCCTCATCTGGAATAGCAATGACCTCTGTGTCTGACTCCTCTGAGGGGTCCTCCTCATCTGAAATTGCAATGACCTCCGTCTCTGATTCCTCTGAGGGGTCCTCCTCATCCTCCTCCATCTCAGGCTCCTCCTGATCCTCAACATCTAGCAGTGCCTCATCATGCTCACGCTCGAACATCTCAGGGTCCTCTATCTCAGGCGCCTACACATTAAACGAGCTAAGTTACTATCATGATACTTATAAGGGTTCCCGTAAGGGTTTTAACTGTCAGTACTACTTTAATTAGTCCGACCATGAACTTGGCAAGAGTTCTTATTATCTTTGTGAGTTTGTTATTATATCGTCGCATCATCTCTGAGGTTTATAACGCTTAGCTCTGATACCATTTCTGTAACACCCCCAGATCCGGGGTCAGGGATCCGGGTCGTCACGGTCTTTCTTTCCACAATATCACTTTACTTAATTAATAATAATTAACCTCATGCTGTGACCCCACACTAACACACACCACAACCCGTTATAGTCTCAGAGATGAAATTGAAATAAGTACAAGTCTTTGAATCCACAATTTAAAAGTTATTACAACCCAAAATGATTACTTAATAAGTTTACAATTAATTGCCATTATCTGCCACAAGTTATAATTATACATAATTGATTCTCAAAAGTAGATGGTCTTATCTACAGATAGGTCTACCTCTGCAGCTATAGCAGCTATGACATCAACGGGAAGACGCGGGACGCTTCCCACGTGCTTGCGCTGGGTCTGCTGGAGTCTGGCCATCCTTCCTAACTGTTGTTGTGTGATGAAAAAATAAAGCAAGAGTGAGCCTTACAGCTCGCAAGATAATATATAGTGTAATCAATAATGCAAGTATCTAATAGATAACTTACTGAAAACCTTTATCAAAAGTAAGATAATTACTTACTGGATATAAGCTTAAAGGAAGATGAAGTTACCAAATACTTCACTATACTTATATCATTTATAAGGCTACTTGAACTACCACTGTTCAAAGTATTATAGGTTTTAAAAAAAGTCATCCCATAGATGAGACCACAAGTTAAGACTTGAATAAATTCAATCTTTAAAATATTATTGAATGAAATAAAGTTACGAGATACTTTATTTAGTCCTGATATATATCCACATATATATCTCTTAAACATTTCTTGGAACCTCTGTTATGTAAAGTATGAACAGAGTTTGAAACATCCAATGAATTTTGGAAAGGAAAAGAATTTTGGCATAAACCAGATATCTTGCTGATCAGGCAAAGATACCAATAAGTAACCTTTTCTACTAGTAGATGGATGAATCCCCCACCGGTCATCACCCTGGCCACATAAGGACCTTGTGCTGGACCGCCACCCGGCCTCTTACGCGTTGATGGACTGCCACCCAGCCACTTACACTTTGATAGACCGTACCCCGGCCTGTCGCTTATGCCGACTTAATTAGATGGGCTTACTTCCCGAACGTTGGGTAAATAATCAATTCATTTGTTTTCTCAAAACAGCAACCACGTTGCGAATGTAAAATGCACCACAGAGCTGGATCCCCCAGGTTTTGAGCGAGTATTTAAATCCCCTTTTAAAGGAAGATCTTAAATATAAAAAATGAGTTTTGGGGTCCACTCTATCTTTAAAAATCATTTTGAAGACTCGAAAACATTTTTAAGAATGTTTGGAGTACTGCTGATTTATTAAAATAAATCAGTCCCGATATATTAGAAAATATCTGAATATTATTATTTAAATAATATTTCCATAAAGAATAATCTTTATAAAAATAATTGAAGTAGAAGTTTTAAAACTCTTACTTGAATGAAAATTAAATAATCAAAGATATACTTATACAAAAGTACTATCTTTATTTGAATAATCGAAAATAAGTTTGATTATCGAAACATTATTCTTTAATAACATAAAGAATATATCTCAGCAAATAATCGGAGTCATAGATCCTCAAATGAATATTCAAATAATATTCATTAAATAATATAACTGAGTCATAAGCCCTCGAATGAATATTCGAAATAATC
The DNA here is from genome assembly GCF_009905375.1 of Apium graveolens. Classification (NCBI taxonomy): domain Eukaryota; kingdom Viridiplantae; phylum Streptophyta; class Magnoliopsida; order Apiales; family Apiaceae; genus Apium; species Apium graveolens. The sequence goes on from NC_133655.1 coordinate 231,663,579, forward strand.
TTCAATTAATAAAATAAAAGGAGTCATAAGTCCTCGGATGAATATTCAAGTAATATTCATTAAATAATATAAATTTATCGAATAAACTTTATTCGATTACTAGTTGTGAAAACTATAACCATATATATATAAATATATAAAATCTACTCGGGATCCTCGACTCCCGGTTTTAGAAAATGTTTTCACCTTTGGGTCCCTATACTAAGGGTATATGCAAATTACTGCTATTCTCTAGCATAGGTATTATCAACTGAACCAACAGATATATATGGCAAGAATACGAAATAGGCATGCATATATATACCATATCAGCATGCTTCAATATATCGCAACATTTGCTAATTAACCAACATGCATCTATCGCAAGATAATGCATATACATATATACATCACAACAACAGTATAACGGATAGAAAACTTGCCTGAGCGATTGGGGGTGATAAAAGGCTCGGGACGAGTCTGGTAACCTATAAACAACAAGTATGTTGGAATTAAACCAAAGTCACTTGTAAATCTATACTTTAACTAACTTAGACTCTAACGCTTGTTTTGTGATTACTGATTCTCTTAAGTCACTCGAGTACCCTCGGCTCCACCATTTTTAATAAATTAACCATTACGAGTTTTAAGGCGATTCTTTCGCGAGTGGCTTACCAACTGCCTAACACACTTATTTTAATTGTTTCATACATTAATTAACCCTTTTTGGTCTTTAACCTATGTTTCAAAGTAAGGCGAGGGGAAAAGTTTCGTTCGCGAAACGCCGTTACTTGAAACGGTCGTTTCTCCTAAACCGTGCATCGGAATTGAACGAACTACATATCAAAACGAAGCTCGTAACATGAGCTATCTAAACATGGCAATGGTCAAAATCTAGCAGGGGGTTCTCGGGTCCTAATGTTATGAACAAAAGCAGTCTAAAGTAAATCGGACATTACGACGGCTATGTTTACGCGATTTCCCAAATTTAAACCATTCAAAAACCATCTCAATTCAACCTAAACCCATTCATACAACCAAAGTCCATCCTTATCACATCATAACAGCCCCAATCAATTAACTATTAACATTTATACTTATGCCTAAGCTTGAATTTAACTATACTTAAGTTCTTTTAACCAAAATAACAAGATTCACCATTCCATTTCACTACCACTCCAACCCACACTCTAAACCACAAGCATTAAGCTACTATATCACCATAATAATCAAAATCATCTTATTATACATAGGAATCTAGGGTTTGGAAATGATATACCTTCCTTGAAGTGGTGGGAGTAGCTAGGAAGCCTTAAGAAGCTTTGAGAAGTCTTATGGATGCTTGGATCTTAAAGGAAAACAAGAAAAAATTCAAGTTAAAACATTGAAAACACTATTCATTGTCTTCTTCATTGATTTATTGAAGAAGATTGAGAAAGAATTGAAGGCTTAAACTCATGATATAGCCATAACTATGCATAAGGATGATTAGGGAATTAACTCACCAATTTAGGAAGCTTGGATCTTGGATTTTGAAAATTCTTGCCTTTAAAAAGTGAAAAAGCCGAGAGCAAATGAAGAAATATTGCCTTGGTTCCTTTTTGTTTTGATGAAGAATGAATTATTTGGCTTGGTTGGTTGGTTTTGTTTTTGTTTTAGTTAATTACCTATTTAACCTTGGACTTTGTGTGGTTCTCATTCAACCACACCTCCTTCCTTCCCATGTCATGCTTGTGTCATGCTATGATGTCATCTTTCCCTCCTTGTCCTCTTCTCATTGGTTGGGTGACATCATTCCCACTAATCTCTATGATTAACTTCCTAATTGTTTGCCTAATGACCGCTGATCTGTTATACGGTTCGCTTAACTTTCGTTTTCGTTTATCGTTTGAGGGATCATACCCGGGATCTTATTACTTAGGTTCCCTTAACTTTTCTCAATATATCACATTCCTTTTATGATCCTCTCTTATAATCCTTTAATTTAAATCCTTTTTATCCTGTTACCTTATACTCAAATCTTTCCGTATCTAGTGGATTTCCGGGAAAAATCAAAGTGTTCGGAATTGGGTTCTGGCGATCTTTACATACACTTATATACCATATAGAGTACTAATAAAATCTCAGAATATCCATAACAGAACCCCTACATAGTGTGGCATGAAAAGTTTTTTCATTCAGCTAAAACACTATTCACAAGGGTTATAAAAAGTTCAAAATTTGGGGGTTATTACAGTAATGATGCCATTAATGACATGTCTACAAAGTTATATCATTTGCGTGTTACACTTAAGTCTCTTACTAAAGAAAATGCTAAAATCAAAGAAAACAATTTGTTTTTAAGTGAGAGGAATAATGTGCTTGAGTCTCGGTTTATTGATTTTGAGAAATTAAGAATTGAGTGTAAGATTGCCAAGGAGGAATTAACTGAGTCCTTGAAAAAGGAAGAAATTTTGAAGAAGCAGCTCGAGCGGGAACAAGAGGTAATTAAGGCATGGAAAACATCCAGGGATGTCCATGCTCAAATCACCAAAGTTCAAGGAATTGAGTCTTTCTGTGATGAAGCCTGGAAAAAGAACAAAGAGAAACTAGAACCTAATTTGGTAAATGGACTGCTAACAGATGTAGACTTGATGGATGATGAGGATCATCCGTCGGATAACAAAAAGTGTTATCTGTCGAATAATGAAAATTCTCATCCGTCGGCTGTGAGCAAGCCCATCAGTAAAGCCAAACTAGTTAAGCTGAATGAGAAGTATGGGTCTATTTCCAAGAACTTTGTTTCAGGAGAGTCGAGTCAAGTTAAGAAAGGGAAAAAGGCTAATGTTGGTCACATGACTGTCAAACAATTAAGTGACAGACTTGAAAAGATTGAGGTAAAATAAGAGACTAAAAGGAAAAACAATAGGAATGGTAAAGTAGGGATTAACAAATACAATAACTACACACCTGATAAATATGCTCCTAGAAAAATCTGTGTCAAGTGTGGTAGTGTAAATCATCTGTCTGTTAATTGCAAATCTACCATGCCTACTTCCATGTCTGTGCAACCTCAATTTCCTAACATGAATGTCATGCCTTCCATGCCTGTTAATGTTATGTCTACACAGAACATGAATGCACAGTTTGCTAATATGCCATTTGCACCTAATCCTTATTATGCTGTATATAGTATGCCACAAATTCCATTTAGCATGCCTTACTGGAATAACATGTTTACACATAGCATGCCATTTCCTATTAGTCATAATATGCATGATAATTCTGTTGCAATGAATGGTTTCAAAGGCTCAACTCAAATGACTAAGGATGAATCTGAAATTCCTAAGCCAAATGAGACAAAGCCTAAGAAACAGAAAAAGAAAGCTAACAAGGCAGGAACCAAGGAAACTTGGGTACCAAAATCAACTTGATTTGATTTTGATGTGTGCAGGGAAGTAGAAAGAATCTTTGGTACTTGGATAGTGGTTGTTCAAGACACATGACTGGTGATTCTGCCCTACTTATAGAGTTTAAGGAGAGAGTTGGCCCAAGTATCACTTTTGGAGATGACAGTAAGGGTTATACTGTGGGATATGGCTTGATTTTAAAGGACAATGTCATCATTGAGGAGGTTGCTTTAGTGGATGGTCTCAAACACTATCTGTTGAGTATCAGCCAGCTTTGTGATAAAGGCAATTCAGTAACCTTCAACTCAGAAGCCTGTGTTGTGACTAATAAAAGAAGCAACAAAGTGGTTCTCACTGGTGTGAGAAAAGGAAATGTGTACCTAGCTGATTTCAACTCATCTAATACAGAATCTATAACTTGTCTTCTCAGTAAAGCAAGTCAAGATGAAAGTTGGCTATGGCACAAGAAGCTATCCCACTTAAACTCCAAGACCATGAATGAGCTAGTAAAGAAAGAACTGGTCAGAGGCATTCCTCTAGTGGAGTTTTCTAAGGATGTACTGTGTGATGCCTGCCAAAAGGGAAAGCAGATTAAAGCATCATTCAGGAAGAAACTTGATTCAACAATTGAAGAGCCTTTGCAACTGCTTCACATGGATTTGTTTGGACCAGTCAATGTATTGTCCATCTCAAGGAAAAGATTTTGCCTAGTAATTGTAGATGATTTCTCAAAGTTCTCTTGGACATATTTCCTAAAGTCTAAAGATGAGGCTAGTGAAATCATCGTCAATCACATAAGGAAAGTCAATAATCATCTTGATTTCAAGGTTAGAAGAATCAGGAGTGACAATGGAACTGAGTTCAAGAATTCTGTCATGAGAGCATTTTGTGAGGAAAATGGGTTTCTGCATGAGTTTTCAGCAACAAGGACTCCATAACAGAATGGAGTAGTGGAAAGGAAGAACAGATCACTTATTGAAGCTGCAAGGACAATGCTGGAAGAATCAAAGTTACCAACATATTTCTTTGGCTGCAAATGCTATATTCTGAGAAATCAAACTAATCAAAATGGGAAGTTTGATGCTAAAGCAGATGAAGGAATTTTTGTTGGATATGCTGTTGGTAAAGCATATAGAGTCTACAATCTAAGAACCAACATTGTTGCGGAATCAATACATGTTGTGTTAGATGATAAAAAGATTGAAGGACTGAAAGATGGAGATTGCCATGAGAGCCTCAAATTCGACAATGTGGAGATGGTTAGTGATGACAGTGATGATGAAAGTGATCAAGAGAATGTATCTAAGGATAATGCAGATAAATCTACCACCAATGAAGCACAAAACTCAACATCTGTCGAGTTGCATAATGCTTCATCCGTCGGAAGGCAATCTGCGTTATCCATCGGGAGACAACCAGCTTCATCCGTCGGCACTCAAAATTCACCATCTGTCGGGTTATCAAAAGGAGCAGGAAGTCAAGATAGATCACCTATAGAAAGTTCCCCTTTCTCAAATCAAAGATCCACAAACTCAGGGGGAGTTTCTAACAATCAAAACTCAATCACACATCAAGATAATAATGAGGTTTCTTCATCTAGAGCTAATCTACCTCAACAAAGGAAATGGACAAAAGATCACCCCTTTGAGCTTATCATTGGTGATGTTTCTTCTAGAGTTCAAACAAGAAGAGCAACTCAGGAAGAATGTCTATACAGCAGCTTTCTTTCCAAGGAAGAACCAAAGAAGGTAGAAGAAGCTTTGTTGGATCCTGGTTGGATTTTAGCTATGCAGGAGGAGCTAAACCAATTTGAAGGAATAATGTGTGGAAGCTGGTACCCAAGCCTAAAGGAAAGAATCCAATAGACACCATGTGGGTATTCAGAAACAAGATGGATGAAAATGGCATAATTGTCAGGAATAAAGCTAGATTGGTTGCCAAAGGCTACTATCAACAAGAAGGAAAATCACTTCACAAGAGGTACTGTAGATAAAACTTTATTTTTCAGAAATGTTAATGGCTCTAGTATACTTGTTTAAATTTATGTAGATGATATTATTTTTGGCTCTACAGATGAGAAACTTTGCAAAAAGTTTGCCAAATTGATGCAAAGTAAGTATGAAATGAGTATGATGGGAGAACTAACTTACTTTCTTGGTTTACAAGTTAAGCAAGTTAGTGATGGAATATTCATTAGTCAAACTAAATATATTTTTTAATCTTTTAAAGAAGTTTGATCTAATGGATTGCACATCTGCAAAAACTCTCATGGCCACTGCAACTAAGCTTGAATTAAACACTACTGAAAAGTCTGTGGATATTTCAAGTTATAGAGGCATGGTTGGCTCACTTCTATACTTAACAGCTAGTAGGCCATATATAATGTTTGCTACATGTTTATGTGCTAGATTTCAGGCTGATTCTAGAGAATCTTAGTTAATATCTATTAAGAGAATTTTCAGATATCTCAAGGGAACACCAAACCTTGGCATTTGGTACCCTAGAGATTATGGTTTTGATCTAACTGGTTATTCAGATGCAGATTATGCAGGTTGTAGAATTGATAGAAAGAGTACAACAGGAACCTGTCAATTTCTAGGAAACAAGCTTGTGTCCTGGTTCAGTAAAAATCAAAATTCAGTTTCTACTTCTACAGCTGAAGCTGAATATATTGATGCTGGCAGTTGCTGTACACAAATTCTATGGATGAGAAATCAATTGCTAGACTATGGTTTGCAAGTTGAGAGGATTCCTATTTTCTGTGATAACACAAGTGCAATTGCCATCACTGAAAATCCAGTACAACATTCAAGGACAAAGCACATAGATATCAAGTACCATTTCATAAGGGAACATGTAATGAATGGTACTGTGGAACTACATTTTGTTCCCAGTGAGAAGCAGCTTGTAGATATCTTTACCAAGCCACTGGATGAATCCACCTTTTCAAGGTTAGTAAGTGAGTTAGGTATGCTTAATTACTCTTAAATCTATCTGAGTTAATTTGCAAGTTGAAATGCAGCCAGAAATTTAATTGATTTTTTCAGTCTTGGATGAAATTTTGGCTAAGTCAAAATTTACATCTCGATGGATGACCCTTATCCATCGAGTTTGGTCATCCGTCGAAATACAATTTGCAAATAAAAATCAATTACTTTTCTGGAATATTTTATGTCTCGACGGATAACAGTTTATCCTCATCCGTCGAATTGTCTTAATCTCAGCCGTTAATTCCCTGAACATTATCCATCGAGTATACTTACAGTTTCTAAGCATAACACGACGGATAATGGATGGAATTTTTACAGTTTATTTTTAAACGGCTATTTTAGGCAATTTCTATTGGTTACTTTATTTTACTTTATTATTTTTATCAGTTATTTTTGAGATAGTATAAAAGCTTATTTCATTGCAATTGTTTTTCTTTTATCATTCTCAATTCAACTGCTCTAATTTCATTCTCTCTCAAAGCACTTACTCTCTTTCTCTCCAAGCTCTTACTCTGTAACAATGGCACCTATTGTAAAGATTATGTCTCAAACTGAGTTCATTTATGAGAAGAACAATTTCACTGCATTAGTGAACAAGGGTATTCAGCAATCAGATGACTATCATAAGATGATGGACTTTTTGAAGAATTGCAAGCTCAATTTTGCCATGCTGGAATCACCCACAATCTTCTGTGAAGTTGTTGAGAGATGTGAACCATTGCTACCTACAACTTTACAGATAAGACCATCACTCTAACCATTAAAGGTAAAGAATTCTGTATAAATAGTGATGTGATAAAAGCATGTTTCAAAATTCCTGATAACAATATGACTTCACCGCACACTGACACTGATATAATCAATATGCTCAATTCCATGCACTATGCACTTCCTACTTATAAACTGAGTGTATTAGAAGAATGGGTCTTAGGAAAGAGTGGAGTTTCTTGTGTGATGTAGTTACAAAGGTTTTCTCAGGAAAGATAAGCAATTTCGATTCAATGAATATTTCCATGCTTAACATGCTATACATGCTAGTTACAGATAAATTTTATAATTTCAGTGACCTTGTCTTGTTTGAGTTAGGTTTTAAATTAGGCGAGTTAAATAAAAGAGGTAAAAATGTGTATTATGCTAGATTTCTTATGTTATTGGCTAACCACCTCTGTGAAGAGATTGTGCTTGAGAACCCAAACAACAAACTGGATTGTTGGGTTCAAGAGAGAAGGCTCATTGCAGATTTGAACAGGGCCAATCATCACAAGGATGTGCCAATGTTCTACTTTCTAGTAATGCAAGCACCTCAGGTAAGTGAGGTAAGTTCATCCATCCCTACAACTATTCCAACCTCCACACTTTCTTTGAGTTCAAGAGTAGCTATGACAACTGTGCCAATGACCAAACAGTTGCCTACCAAAGCTGCCAAACCTACTATTATTTCAAAATCCAAATCAAAGAAAGCCCCCTCCGGTATCTCCCAAAAGATGCCAGTTGAAAAATCCACTAAAGCCAAAGAGGGGAGTGTGAAGGAGGGTAAGTTAGGTGAGGGAAGGGGTGAACATAAAAGAAACCCCAAGAATAAGGTTGGCGAGTTGAATGAATCCCAGCCTAGCCACACTGCAGTTTCCCAACAAACTGCAGTGCTTAAAAAGGATAAAAGCTCATTTCTAGCTGCATCTTCCCAAAAGGATGTAGCTATTGAACAAAGCTCTCAACCAAGAGCACAGGCCAAGAGGGTTAGGGACACAAGCTCACCCCAAACTTATGCCAGAAAGAAGAAATCAAAAACCTCTGGGGATGCACAGGGTACACACACTGTGCAAACTGGTGTTAAAGACACAGTCACTGCACCTTCACAAATTCAGCTTGATGTGGCTCCAATAAATGTGGAGTCACAGCCAAAATCTCTAGTTATAGAAGCACCTCAAACACCATACTCACCAACAAATTCTCTGGATGTGGATATGATAAACACATCAATTCCTGATTCCCCTTCTTTAACTCTGTTGAGGAAGCCAAAATCAAGTGCAAGTGAGCATCATCTTTTAGATGATTTGTTGGCTCACTTGCCAATTTTTTCAGGAACTGTTGTGTCATCTGTGCCTAAAATATCTTCAAACAGCACAGAGTCAACAATAGTTTCTATTCCCAGCTCATTCATTTCTACTCTCTCGACGGATATTGCTCATCCGTCGAGTAGTGATTGTATCCCGACGGATAAGCCTAACAGCAGTTATCCGTCGGATAGCAAAACCACTCACTCGATGGATATCACTCATCCGTCGAGTATCTCTGCACAGCTTCAAACTTTAATTCTTTCAAGTGCAGAAGATTTAGTGGTTGTACAGTCACTCTTAGGATTGAGAGAGAAGAGTGTTTTGAATGAGACTCCGGGTTGCTCCCAGGAACAAGGAGAGGAAATGAGTGAACATCTGCAATCTATTTCTTCAGGATTGGCAAAAGGGGGTGAGAGGAGTCCCACCTTAGTAGGTAAAGGTGAGGGTGTGAGGGTGGGGAGCCAGGGTGAGACCCTGATACAACAAAAGAGAGAAAATGAGAGAAATGCAGGTACTGGAGCAATAAGGATGGATGTCATTGCTAGTGAGTCAATGAATGCCCGGGATGCGGACAGGGAAGGACTATCTCAGCATTCTAAAGTTGTTATAGATTCTACTTCTCTTAATACTGAGGCATTTACTCACCCCGTTCCAGCTTATAAAATTCTAGCTGAACAGGGCAATGACAATACAGAAAGGATGCTCAATCTGGTGCATACCACCCAGTCTATGCAAAGGGCTAAGGATGCCATCACAGCTTTGCCTTCTACAGCTGGTGATGTGGACTATGAGACTGGGGGTTCAGCTGATTTCTTTGGAGATGGAAGTGGGGATAGTGAAGATGAAGCAATGGACATAGGGAGGAAGTAGGCTCAAGCTCAAGGTCAGGTATGCCATCATGGGCATTCTCAAAGCACAGTGACAAGCATTACTTCAAGACAACCCTGATCCAGTTAATTAATCAAACTCACACTGCTCTTCAAACCACTATCAATTCTAGCACCAAGAAGCTCCTTCAGGCACATCTAGCCTCCCTGCAACTTCAGCAAATCCAGGGCCTCCAACATGCTAGAGATGTGGACACCATGAAGGGTGATATTGAGGAGATGAAGAAGGCTATTTCAGACAGGATAGATTCTAAACTTCCAGAAGCTACAATGCTTGACATCAAGAGGAAATTAAGGAAAAATTCTGATCTGTCAACCAAGATAGATGCCTTGGATACAAGAATGTCAGCCATGGAAGCATTTTTGACTGCCATTCATCTCCATCAAGCCCAATAGACTAATCTACTTCAAAAACTGGTGGCAGCTCAAACCCCCTCCACAGCTCAACTTGATGATAACAAAAAGGGGGAGAAAGGACCAAGTGAGGGGGAGAAGCTTCAGATACAAATCAGTAAAGTAATTGTGCCTTCAATTACTATCTCAAAGCCACCAGTCACAGATGGTATAGATTTGATTCAAGCAGCAGCCAACTTGAAAGTTGATGAGAAAGAAAAGTTGAGTTTGGTCAACTGGGAGAAGATTGATGAGGAGATACAGAAGAAGTTTGAACTTGTCAAGGAGCCAGTTAAGTCAGCCATCCATCACTCTCAAGTCAAGAAAATTAGTGTGAATGAGATGAGCATGAACTATCTGGAAAGAGGACAATCTTCCTGTATCAAGTCTCCAAAGGCTGAAATGATTCTTAAACCAAGGGCAAACTACTCAAAATTATCCTTGAAGAACCCCTTGGACACTGTGTATGAGGCACCCAAGCCTGATGAGAAGAAGCTTCTGTCAAGATCAATTGCCTTCTATAAAGATCCAGCTGATTCAGCTTCTAAAAGGAGGATTGCTAAGATTTTCAGAAATGGGAAAGAAATATGTGTGGTGGCTGAACACCCTCAATTTGCTCAAGCAAAGAGAGAAGAAAAAGCTAGATTGAAGCAAGAAAAGAAGCAGGCTGCTCTAGATGCTAAAAAGGCTAAACAGAAGAGAGAGCAGATTGCTATCTTGGCCAAGCTACATGCTGTAAATTCATCACAACAAATTCCCTCTCAACCATCTGAAGCTACTGAATCAAGGAAGCAAGTTGAAGAACAGAAGAAATCTCCAAGAAAGAAAGAATTGGCTAAAAGAACTAAAAGGAGACTGGATATTGTTGACAAGGAATTGGAAGATCAATTTCCTAAGGAATCCACACCAGCTACAACTCAAGCATCAAAGCCCTCTGTGGTATTTGAAGACATAAGGGTGGTGGATCCCTACAGGAATATTCATGTTGAACCTATTGCGCCCAAGGATGAGCCAATAGAATGGGAGAATATGCCAATTCCAGACTTCAATCTACCAATCCTTAGCAAGCCAAAAAAGACAAGTCAAGAGCAGTCAAGAAAGTGAAGCTGTCACCTCTCAAATCCAAATCTATAGTCAAAGCTCAGCCCAAAGTCAATAGGGGAGACTATTTGTACTTGTGTGACATCAAAGAATTTTCTGATCTAAATCTCTATCTAGATGAACTAGATGAAGTAAGAGGTATTGATGCATACAGAAACCTACCTGAAAGGTTAATGTTCAAGTACAAAGGAGGAAAGGAGATCCAGTGGCCACTTCACAGGATTCTTCAAGAGAGCTAAGTTGTACTGATTAAAGTTTATTCATCCTTCAAGAAGAACTTTGGGTTCAATGTCACTGCAAGAAGACTAGTATTGAAGAAGATTGAAGAACTAAGGAGTGTTAGAGCTAAAGATGCACTCCCAAAGACTCTAATCATCCCTTATACAGGGAGAAGAATGTATCTAAGGCTCTAATGGCTGATGGAGTTCATAGATGACAAAGGTGTAAGAAGATTCTTCATATTAGAAGACCAATTGAGCATCTCTAGCAATGAGACTCTTTTGGAAATGCAAGGAAAGCTAAATCTCTCAGAATCTGATGAACTAGAATTCCACAGGCAGCTCTAAAATCAGATTGAAGAAAATAACAGAAAGCTTGGAAGAAGATCTAGACCTTCAAGAAACTAGATAAATCTGTACAGGCTAGAGGAGCATCTTGAAAATGACTGTGAGCTAAACTTTGTACATTTTGTTATTTGAAGCACTTTTCAGTATTATCTACTTTCTTTTAAAGTTGTATGTTTAGGGTGTTTTGTTATCATCAAGTATCTCTTAATTTATGGCTACAATTCTAGTAGAAATAAATTAGGGGAGATTGTTGTGCATATGTTGTGTACTTGATGATTACATGAACAAAATACCTAAGTAGATTTTACTTGGTGAAATAATGTAGCACTCGACGGATAAGAATTATAGTCATGACGGATAACTCATTATAGTCCCGACGGATGATGACCTATTATCCATCGAGTGAGTAGCTTATGTAATAATGAGTCTGTAGCACATTTCTGCATACACCTTTGTATAGATTCTGCAGTAGCATATAAGTCATGTTGACTTTAACTAGATATGCAGAATAGGTTGATTAATTGTACATAGATGATGTCTTATAATTCTGCATAAATGAAATGAAGTCAAGTGCCAAAATAGCTACCGACGAATGATTAACAAAGCCATCGACGGATGCTCAAATGGCTATCAACGGATGATCAATATAACAGTCGACAGATGATCAACAAAGGCATCAACGGATGATCATAAACTCGACGAATGATCATGTACTCAATGGATAAAGAATTCAAATATCCGTTGACAGTGACAACATAGTCACATGCGTCGAAGTGTATGCAAATGGAATGAGGAAGCCAATTAACTGGGTAATAGAGAACAAAGTAGCAAAGTATTAGACTCGATGGTTTTTATGATGATCCTGTCTTTTGACTTTGTAATCTGGGTAATATATAAACCAAGAAGTAGCAAATAGATAAACATATATTTGGGAACATAACAAGAGAAACATTTGTAAGCAGAATTATTAGCATTTCTCTGTATTCTCAGTAGTTCAATATTTGTAAGCAGCTGTGAGCATATTTGCACACAGGGTTCTCTCGATATATAATATATATATCTCTGGTGGAATCATTCAAATTCATCATAAAGTTTTTAAAGACTCTTATTTTTAATTACTTGTGTTTTGATTCACTCAAGTTTTTATTCCGCATTGTGCTAATCAATACACTTATATTTATATTTGAGTTAGAACATTTTATTTCAAGAAAAAGTTTCAAGAATTCCATTCAACCCCTTCTGTAATTCTTGTCATATTGTTAAGGGACTAACAAGAAGGAAGCTAGAGATAAAATAGGACTGGGTAATGCTGATGAGAAAAGAGTAAACAACTCTACCTTAGATCCTACATCTCTTTCTGAACCAGTTGTAGGGACAACTCCAGAAAGACTAAATCAATTGGAGTCTGTACAGATGGTTTACAATTCCAAGCTAAAAGAAGACATAATGCTTTATTTTATGACAGATGGGAAAGTATTCCAGATAATAAAGGATGCAATTCGGTTGAAGTATTATGAAGAACTGCAACATATTTTATTTCTACTTCAAGTGAAGAACAGGTCAACAGATGGTGCTGCCAGTTACTTAAAATCTGATATTCAAAGGCAGAAGAAACTTTACTCTGTAAAGTCTGACAGACCATACTATCTAAAGTACAAAGCTCATAATGGTGAATTAGTTGAGATGAAGCCTAATACTGCCAAGATCACTACTTTTCTGGGTATTAAAGATGTTGAATTTAATCTGGAGTCTGACAAAGCTTATCTGATCAAACTGGATCATAATATAAGGAAAGCAGAGATTAATGATCTCAGGGCTGCTATCTTTCAGATAGGAGAAGATATAGTTGAACTTAAAGATGCTAAAAGGAGGATGATAAATGAACTTGAATATGCTGAGAGAACTCTTTTGAAGAACTATCTCAGAACAACTCCTGACATTCAAGAGATCACACACTGAAGCCAAGTCAAGGACTACAACTATTAAATTTTGAAGAATATACATGCTAAAGCTGATATTAGACTTTAAGGATGGTAAAAGCTACAAGGACTGTGAGTTGTAGTTATCTAGTCAAATTCTCATATGCATTTGTACTTAATGTTTTTGACATCATCAAATATCTATAAAACTTGTATATTATGCTAATTTACAAGTTAGGGTAGATTGTTAGATATATTTGTGATGTCATGTCTAATAATGATTTGTGTTTAGTTTTCAGATCTTGACTAACAAGATAAATCAGGACTTAACTGGAAATCAGTACTTATACTGAAGTGAGAACTTAAGATATCAGAACTTAAGTTATCAGAACTTAAGATATCAGAAGATATTAATCAGGAGATAATATCAGGACTTAAGAAGACTTTCAGATAAGGAAGGCGACTGATTGAAAGGAAAGAAGATCAAGACTAAAACAAGAAAAGATATGCATGGAGAAGAATTTTATGAAGAATAGAAGACTTGGAAGAAAAGATAACTAATTGATATATTTTAGGATGCAGACTTATATTCGATATCATTTAGAAGATTATCTTGTAACTGTGTAGTATATAAATACAATATAGGGTTTACACTATATGTGTTATCTTAATCGAGAATATTATTCATTTTAACCCTAACAGCTCTCGTGATATTTATTCATCACTGAGAGAGGACGGTTCCATTGCAATACTGTTTTATCAATAAGATTATTCTTTGTTACATACTTGTGTTCTTAATTCGATTTGATTATACTATACACTGTATTCAACCCCCTTCTACAGTGTGTGTGACCTAATAGGTAAAGATCATACCAAAGGAGAAAGGTGATTACATACCTGAAGATATCTCATCTATTGCCGAGGATGCAAGGGTAAGGCATTTACTTCATAGTGCAATTGACAATATCATGTCAAACAGGATAATTGGATGCAAGACTAAGGAAATATGGGATGCTTTGGAGACAAGATGCCAGGGAACTGAAGCCATCAAAAAGAACAGGAAGACTATACTGACACAGGAGTATGAGCACTTTGACTCAAAATCTGATGAGTCACTAACTGATTTATATGACAGATTTGCCAAACTCTTGAATGCTCTGTCACTAGTGGACAAGGAATATGATCTTGAAGATATAAATCTAAAATTCCTTTTAGCTCTTCCTGAAAATTAGGATTTGAAGTCTACTACCATAAGAGACAACTATGACCTTGCTGAAACTACTCTTGATGAAATTTATGGTATGCTCAAGTCTCATGAACTTGAGATGGATCAAACGAGCAAAAGGCATGGAAGAAAGTCAAAGGCAGTTACACTTAAAGCTGAGGAGGAATCTCTTAAAGTGGTTGTCTCAAAGAGGGACAAAGGAAAGGCTCTCATCATACAGTCTGATTCAGAGTCATCATATTCTAATGATGATGATTCGGAATCTGAAAATTTTTTTGAAGTGGAAGTTGATGCAGAGATGATGCAACTGTGTGCTCTTATGATGAAGGGTATCACAAAGATAGCCTACAAGAAATTCAGACTGGGTAAGAAGTTTTCCAGGAAAGGTGGAAGTTCTGAAAAAAAAGGGTTCAGAAAGACTGAAGGCAAAGGAGGAAAGTCTGACAGAGGAGACAACTCAAATGTCAAATGCTACAATTGTGGTGAAAGAGGCCACATCTCTCCTTACTATAAGAAAGGAAAAGGTGATAAAGGCCATGCACTTATCACAAAGAAGAAAAACTGGGCAGAGACTTCAGATTCTGAAGAAGAGGTGAACTATGCCTTGATGGCAAATGCTGATAGCAGTTCTGGAACTGCTGAATTGAAGGTACCTCATTCAACTCTTGCTTTTCATACTGATGATATTTCTGAGCTCAGATTATATCTTAAAACCATGTTCATTAGTTTTAGAGATCAGACTTTAGAAAATAAAAGATTAAAATCTGAAAGTCTTGCTCTTAGAAACAGAAATGACTACTTAGAAAAAGAGTTAGTTATATTTCATCAAACTCAGAAAGAAAGAGATGAGGCTTTGTATGTTAAAGATGAACTGCTAAAACTGAATAAATCTCTTAAATCTGAACTAGAAAAGGAAAAGGAGATAATCAAAACTTGGACTAACTCTAGAAGAACAACTCAGAAAATCTTAGAAAATGGAAATTGGAAAGAAGGACTAGGTTACCTAGATGATAAAGAAGAAAAGGAAACTGTGTCATCTAAACCAAACTTTACCAAGAAAGCTGAAAAGCCTAAAATTAATCCTGTCAAGTTTGTGTCAAATTCTGACAAGTCAAAATCTGAAAAGATGAAAGACTCTAAAACAGAAGTCAAAGAAAAGTCAACTTCTGACAAATTAAAACAGGATAAACCAACTGTAGTGAACATTGGCTTAATGAAAGAGATTAAAAATGTGAACAAGGTAAGGGAAGCTAGGAAAAATAGAAATGAAAAGGAAGGTGTGAATAAAAGCAATATTTATATGCCTGTTCCTAATGCTCCTAGAAAGAAATGCTATAATTGTGGAAACTCTAACCATCTTGCTTCTTTTTACAGGAAAAATAAAGATATAAACTATTTACCTCCTAGATCAGGAGTTAAGAGTCAGTCTGTTAGGTTTAAACCACAAAATCCTTGTTTTCATTGTGGTAGTTTATGGCATTCTATTTATACTTGTAAGGAATATCATAGTTTGTACTATGATTATTATCAAATAAAACCTTATTTAAAGAAATTTAGTGTAATTCCTTCTAGTATAAATTATGATACAAAGTCTGATATAAAGTCTGATAAAAAGCATGTTAGCATAAACTCTGAAACTAAATCCGCTGCAAATACTAACAAACTTAAAAAGGCCAAAGGATCCAAGCAAGTATGGATTCTTAAACTAACCAATAGTTGTCTTTGTGATTGCAGGGCAACAGGAAAAACATCCTGGTTCTGGACAGTGGATGTTCAGGACATATGACTGAAAATAAAGCCCTGCTATCAGACTTTGTGGAGAAAGCTGGCCTAGGAGTTTCTTATGGATATGGCAACATGGGAAAAACTCTGGGATATGGCAATATCAATCTTGGGAATGTCATAATTGAATCTGTAGCTCTTGTCTCAGGACTTAAACACAATCTGCTAAGTGTGAGTCAAATCTGTGACAGAGGTTATCATGTGGATTTCTTTGAAGAACACTGTGAAGTTGTAAATAATTCTATAGGTAAAGTGTTTCTGAAAGGTTACAGACATGGTAACATATACGAATCCAGACTTTTAACAAATTTTGATGGTTCTGTAATTTGTCTGTTAAGCAGAACATCAATTGAAGAAAGCTGGAATTGGCACAAGAGACTCTCTCATTTAAATTTCAACAACATAAATGAGCTAGTAAAGAAAGATCTTGTGAGAGGACTGCCAAAATCAGTATTTGCTCCTGATGGTCTTTGTGACTCATGTCAAAAGGCGAAACAAAGAATATCTCCATTCAAGAGCAAAACTGAATCCTCAATTCTTGAGCCTTATCACTTACTACATGTTGATCTATTTGGTCCAGTCAACGTCATGTCCATTATAAAGAAGAAATATGCTATGGTTATAGTGGATGAGTTCACAAGATACACTTGGATGTATATCTTACACAAGAAGAATGAAACTGCATCTACTCTAACTGATCATGTCAGACAGCTGGATAAGTTAGTCAAAGATTCTGTTAAAATAATAAGAAGTGATAATGTCACTGAGTTCAAGAATTCAATCATGGAAGAGTTCTGCAAAGAGCATGGAATAAAGAAGGAATTTTCTACACCTGGAACTCCACAGCAGAATGGAGTTGTAGAAAGAAAGAACATGACTCTTATTGAAGCTGCATGAACTATGCTTGATGAAGCAAAGCTATCAACCTATTTTTGGGCTGAAGCTGTGCAGACTGCTTGTTTTACACAGAATGCTACACTCATAAACAAGCATGGGAAAACACCATATGAGATGGTGAAGAAAAAGAAGCCAAATCTGAAATATTTTCATGTATTTGGATGCAAGTGTTTTGTTCTTAAGACCCATCCTGAACAGCTGTCAAAATTTGATCTAAAAGCTGATGAAGGAATTTATGTTGGATATCCACTTTCCACAAAAGCCTTTAGAGTATACAATTTTAGAACAAGGGTTGTCATGGAATCTATCAATGTATCTTTTGATGATAAAAAGATTACTGGACTTGAAGATTTCAATGATCATGATCAGCTGAGATTTGCAAATAAAGATTTAAATTCCGGTTCTGTAAATTCTGATGACCTAAATCCTGATCCTGTAAGTTCTGACGGGTTAAATTCTTATGTCATTGAAATTGTGGTAACTGCTCCAAAGAAAAATGCACCTGTTCAGGGGGAACAAGCTGATGATGATACCGCATCTCAAGACTCTCAAGAAGCATCAGAACCAGTCACTGGCTCTTCAAGTTCTGATTCATCAGGTTCTGATGAGCCAAAGTCAGATAATTCTGGAAACTCTGATTCTTCAATTCCTGAAGGATCCAACTCAAATTCTGCAATCTCAGAGAGCATTACTTCAGGGGGAGCATCAGAAAATGCTGATGGAGACAACATGGATCATGGAGGAGGATCCGGTTCTAGAGATCAACTTCCATCTGCAAGGAAGTGGACTAAATCACACACACCTGACTTAATAATTGGAGATCCTGAAGCAGGTGTTAGAACTAGAACAACAACAACAAATAAATATCTCTATCATTTTTTTCTATCTCAGACTGAACCAAAGAAAGTGGAAGAAGCTCTTCAAGATGCTGATTGGGTGCAAGTAATGCAGGAAGAGTTAAATGAATTTGAAAGAAATAAAGTCTGGACCCTAGTGCTAAGACCAAAGAACAGATGCATTGTTGGCACAAAATGGGTGTTCAAAAATAAAACTGACAGTTATGGTATAATTACAAGAAACAAAGCAAGGATGGTTGCTAAAGTTTACTCTCAACAGGAGGGTATTGACTATGATGAAACATTTTCCCAGTTGCTAGATTGGAAGCCATAAGAATCTTTTTGGCTTATGCTACTCACAAGAAATTTAAAGTCTTTCAAATGGATGTGAAAAGTGGTTTTCTCAATGGAGAATTGGAAGAAGAGGTATATGTTGAACAACCTCAAGGCTTTGTAGATCCAAAATTTCCAAATCATGTCTACAGGCTTGACAAAGCACTTTATGGCCTTAAGCAAGCTCCTAGAGCATGGTATGAGACTCTGACTCAATTCCTTCTGGAAAGTGGATTTCACAGAGGCACAATTGACAAGACTTTATTCTACCTCAACCATGGAAAATACTTACTTTTGGTACAGATATATGTTGATGATATCATCTTTGGCTCTACAAATACAAAACTTTGTGAAAGATTTTCCAAATTAATGCAGTCAAGATAACAAATGAGTATGATGGGAGAACTTAGCTATTTTCTGGGACTTCAAGTCAAGCAAATTGAAGAAGGTACTTTCATAAATGAATCCAAGTACACCAGAAATTTATTCAAGAAGTTTGGAATGCAAGATAGTTCTACTGCATTAACTCCCATAGCCACTGCCACCAAGTTAGATAAAGATACTGGAGCATCAGTAGATATTACTAACTACAGAGGTATGATTGGCTCTTTACTCTATTTAACTGCAAGTAGACCTGATATCTTGTATGCTACCTGTCTTTGTGCAAGATTTCAGGCTGATCCAAGAAAACCTCATCTAATACCTTTGAAAAGAATTTTCAAGTACCTTAAGGGTACAGTTGATCTAAGATTGTCGTATCCTAGGGAATAAGATTTTAAGCTAATAGGTTACTCAGATGCAGATTTTGCAGGATGCAAAATAGACAGGAAAAGCACTAGTGGAAGCTGCCAATTTCTTGGAGGCAGATTTGTTTCTTGGTTTAGCAAGAAACGGAAATCAATTTCCACATCAACTGCAGAAGCAGAATATATTGATGCAGGAAGCTGTTGTGCACAGATTTTTTGGATGAAGAATCAACTACTGGACTATGGGTTAGAATTTTCTAAAATACCTATTTACTGTGATAATTAAAGTGTTATTGCTATGACAGGAAATCCAGTTCAACACTCAATGACAAAACACATCAGCATTATGTACCATTTCATAAGGGAACGTGTGATGGAAGGTACAGTGGAATTGCATTTTGTTCCAACAGATCAACAATTAACAGATATCTTCACAAAACCACTATGTGAAGCTACTTTTACAAGACTGGTAAATGAACTTGGAATGGTTTCAGGTTCTTTCTCAAAATCTGTTTAGTTTTTGTTCTCATACATCAGACTTTATGATCAGTGTTTACAGATTTTCTTATCTCAATGTAATATGTGCTTAAATTGTAACATATTAAACACTGCTTATTATCTGATGTGATTCTATAAACTCTGAAAGTGTTTTGAATGTTCTGTGACTATTCAATCCAAAGAGGATTGTCTTGTTAGATGCTGACTTAGTAGTCTTTAACAAACTATGAATCCCATTTTTGAATTAGTTATTTATGTGAAAATCAATAACACAAGCAAATTCTGATTTTGATCTGAGTTAAATTTACTTTGTGTATCTTATTACTAAGTCACAAACTAAATTATTGCTTCTTATCTGTCAAATTATGATGTCAGTAAATCTTAAGGATGAATTACATGCTTGATTAGCCTCACTTATCTGAAGAAAACAAAAGAAAAGAAAATTTGAAATCAGATACTCCTTTGAGATCTAGAGTAAATATGTCAAAGGGAAGATCCAAGTGCATTGCTGGTATTAAGTAATATGCATTAGAAAAGCAAATTGTGACTTTTCACATTCTCTGATTACTGGAAAAATACTCTGATAACAACATAAATTCTGATGGAAGTTGTAACTCATTTACACTGAGAAGCCACTGTTTAAAGAATTTCAAAAGATGCATAAAATGAGCACAAACAGTGAGGTGGATTCTTGCATAACTTTATTCTATAGTAGACTTCACTATTCAAGACAGATTTTAAGCACTTTTCTTAGTTATGCCTTATTTCTAACATATACTGAAGTTTATCATACTTTAATCTTTATCTGATCATTTGCACATACACACACTATCACTCCATATGAATGATGAAAATTAATGTGGTGATTAAGTTATTTCTGACAAACAGTTAAGTATTATTTGCATAAATTCTGAGGACAAGTTCTGATGAAAGTTCTGATGATTAAATATGAAGAAACCAGTCAGTATTTGTGTGAAGAAACACAAAAACAGTCATTCATTTTTTTGAGTACAGGAGCCATGTTTTGATGACCGTTAAATTCTGATAATAGTCAAGTTCTGATGCAAATCCTGATGCTTACGTGGCATTATTTATTTACTTGAATTATTTGTAGTTTTTACTGTAACGGTCATATTTATCAGAAAATAATTAAGTGAGATAAAAAAAGTGATAATCATTTGGTTAATGGGTTGCGTGTTTGTTTTGGTAACCGCATGTGAGCAATAATTACTGCACGTTTACCATGCCCACTAATAATGTTTTGGCTGTTTACATGCTGCCAGGTGTCACATGTCTGTTTTACTTCCAAAAAGAGTCGTTGAGTGGGAAGAGTATAAATATTAGAGATAAAAGATTATACAAATCTTTTACCTTATCTCTTACTTTAATCTCTTATTTCTTTTACTCTCTCTCTCTTTTTCTCTCTATTATCTGACGGACTTTCTTACAGACATTTTATCAAACACCTTGCAAACACACGATTTTCACTTGATTTCTCACAGAAATTACACCTAAAGATCTTATCTATGATGGAGCCAAGTTTGTCCCCAACAACTACATGGCTATTCTCAACAAGGACGAGGCTCCTTCAGAACTTCACTTCATTCAAGATTTTCTTGCTCGAAGTAAAATTGGGTATGCTCTGACTCAACCACAGCTTCTCTCAGGCAAACAAATTATGGAGTTATGGAGGTCTGGGTATATGATGATGGTGGTGAAAATGGGTCCCCAAGCATTATTTTTACAACAGGGGAAGATGAGCACTTGGTCACCCTGTCTACTATTCGACAAGCTTTGCATCTGCCAGAAAACTGTACTTACAGTTCACAAGTTGGGGAGTCAGCTCTTCAAAATATGATGGCAAATCTTGGGTATGAGAAATCTTTGTCCAAGATGGGACAGCTGAAGAGGCCCTACATCAGGAGGGAGTGGAGCTTCTTTTTCGACTGCATTACCAAAGCCTTTGCCAACAAATGCTCCAACTTTGATGTTATCCCAATAATGAGTCAACAAATTGGGTATGCTCTATAACGACTCGTGTGTTTTTGAATTATTTAAATATGTGATTATTACGGAAATTATTAAATAAAATATGTGTATTGGTTTTGACCGCTCTGTATTGGTTGATTATTATATAGGTGTAATTTATAATATACCGGGTTGTTCGTGTGATTAATTATGGAGTCGTGTTGGATTGTTTTCATTTTCAAAAGTTGATTTAGTGCAAATTATTTGCATAAATATTGGGAATGTTTCAAAAATTATTTTTATGATTTTATAATTACAATAATTATTTTTAGGATTTTATAAAATTAAGAACTCAATATTTTATTAATTATTTATCTTTAAATGATTTTCTGAATGCTTTTATTTGTAAAATCTTAATTCTAAAATTCTTCAAAAATTATGAAACTCGTATTTATCTAAGTTTGGAATATTCCCAGAATTTTAAAATTATTTTGGAAATTTTCAGGATTAATTTCACGCGCTCGTTGTTTCGCTTCATTGATAAAAGCGGATATAAAGTGCATTTTAAAAATCCTTTTAAAATTTCAAAATTCATGTTTTTATTAACTTCGGGATATTTGTAATATTTTAAGATTATTTTCATAATTTTCAAAAATATTTTTGCGTACACCTTTGTCCGTTAGTTTTGAATTTCGGGATTAACCGGGTCTCGGAATCTTCAATATACGTATTTGAATTACAGGAATTGTACTACCAGTTGTACTATTATGTGTACTGCATTGATCGTACATCATAAAAAAAAATAGAAAACCACTACCCCCCTGTAACCCCTCCCCCGTTTACATCTTGCCGCCTTGGTTTTATCTCTGTTCCTCGTCTCCTCATTCCTGCTCTTCGACGATTGCCTCCTGTTGTGCCTATTTTCGGTAATTGCAGTATTGGGCTGCCTTGTTCTTCCTTTCTGGCCACTATGTATGCATTTTATACCTGTGTGTGTATGTGTATATATGCGTATATCAGTGCATGTATTCATGGATGGTAGGGATGGTGTTGGTTCAGTGTGTGGTGCTGTTGTTACTGCTTGTTGGCCTATTTTTCCAGCCGGCTTCTTGTTTCTTTCCATTTTTGGTTCCGGTTCTTTATGTTGTTGATACACGCGCGGCCGTGTATTAATTCTGATGGCTGATTCCTTTTATTATTTCAGACAAAATTCGAGTAGTTAATTTGGTGATCTATTCGATAAATATTTAAGATATTTACTCGAATTATTTGATATGATATCTCGAATAAGTTTCTGTAATTACTCGGATCATATTTTTGAAAGTTACAAATTAATTGGTGAAATTCGCGAATGGCATCCGAATCGGGTACCTCCGAAATTCGCCGCCGTCAGCGATGAACATTCGTGAGCTGACAGTGGTCTGTGATGATTATTTCTGAGTCCTAATATTTTAAATAAATAAAATTCGTGTGGTGTTTTATTCTGGATCGAATTAGTACTTAGTAAATATGAAATCAGGGTGGTTGAGTTAGTTATGATTATTAAATTGTATCGGTAATTGGAATTTGTGAGTTGGGATTGATTGTCGTTTGTTAAATTGGATTGCTGTTATTGAATTGACGTCGATTGATGTTTCGACGGGTAGCCCGATAAACAGAGGAGGCGCTGCCCAATTTCTGGAAAAATTTACCTACAGCAATACGGGCGTGTATCTAACGATTATCGGGACGTCAAATGGTTATATAGATATATATGTGTTCTATATGAAACCTGGTTGCACGATGTGATAAATAATTTGTTAAAAATCCATAACCCTGATTTGTAAAATTACAAGTATACGTATTTTCGGAAAACAAACACCAAACCAATTTCTCGAGAATGTGAACCCTGACTATTGGGTGTGTTGTTATATTATAATAATCCATATACTTACAAGTCAGGTTTGAATATCGTTGGGTAAGAATTAGTATCGAGGATATGTCAAGCATACCTAGACGTCTAATGTAGGGTATTTCGACCCTATAGGTTATAGTCGGGAACCTGAAAGTGGACGATGGACTAAAGATAACATAGTGGTCAGTTGATGAGCTCAATAGAGTTTCAACAGAAAGACCTAAGTGTCGAAGTCGAAATCCAATGGAAGCTAGGGGTTGGACGTTAGAACCTGAGCAGCAGAGTCGGCTCAGAGTTGATCAGTAATAGTTGTAAAGCTTTGTAAGGCAAGTATTTCTGAACTTTTCTTCAAGACATATTACCAATGTTTTCGAACTGTTTCATAACATGTCGCTATTATTAAACATAACTCCTGTTTTATAATGCAAGTGTTTTAAACCACTTACCCTTGAACCCTGATTCTTTCTTGATCTTGAGTTGTAGGCCTTATTCTTTGTAAACCATCCTTTGTTGATCCTCAGATATCGAATCACACCAATATGATACTACTCCTCAAAAGTATAACTACCGAACACCAAACACTGAAACAAAATTGTTTAAAAACACAGAAACTTTTATACTACAACCATTCTTTATAACATCAAAGAACTATACCTTAAAAAATCATTTCTGACCTAATACTGGATGCTGGTACAAATTGAAAACCATTTCTTATACATACCCTGAAATCCCCTTGAGATATCCATAAGCTTCCTTATGCTTTTATTCAAGTGTTTAACTATCGTTGATTATGAACTTGTTTTATTGAATTATATCGTTTATCATATTGAAGTGCTTTAGGATTGGATAGTTTTTATATATACAGACCAGATTCGTGGTCAGACCATACCAATGGTCAAGTTAGGCCAATGTGTGCCTTGGATCCATTAATTAGAGCAGTGCTGTGTGCTTGCTCGGGGTTAGTGCGTGACTGATCAGCAGCCTAACCTTGGTTTTTAAAACTTAAAATGAATATCCAATTCTAATGATGAGTTAAAAAGAAACTTGATTCCTTTGAATCATCTCATTTGATCATTGTTTAACCTCAGTTATCACTATTATGACTTGCTGAGCTCGTTAGCTCACCCTTGCGATTCTTTTATATATTTTACAGTTGAAAAGAATATGGACGATAATGAAGTTCCTCAGTCCAAAGTACGGGCTAAGGTTCCAGTTGAGTTGAATCGAGCTAGCAGAAGCATCATGTGGTAGAGAGATAATCAAATGGTAAGAATGATTTTAATATCAATTGTAAGTTAAATTAGTTGGGATTTGGTACGTTGTAATAAAGGTTAAGATTGTGGCTTATTTTCATACTTTAACCTGTTGCGATCCGTGGTTATGTGAAACAGGGTCATTGCAATTAATATTTTATGTAAAGTTTTATATATTGTGAATGTGTTATGGACCCCAAACTTCTGACCCGGGTTTGGAGGGTGCCACATGTTGGTATCAGAGCTACAGGTTATAAGTCACTGAAACAAGCCTAGATTTTCGGGATTGGGTAGAGGGTTAGGATTAGGAATAGGAAATAGAAAGATAAGATGTCGAGAGGATGAGTGCGATTACATCGTAAGTCTCCGACACAGTTCGTATTGTGATTCGGGATTCTCAGCTTGCGACGTGATTTCCAGACAATGGCAATGGCAGATCCTGATTTCCCGATGTCATTTGATCGTTTGGAGCTTTCCGTTTGAGGATCGTCATCTTCTCTCAAATTGGATTTGTACCTTGTTCCTCCATCAGTATTAATGGCACTACCTTCTATTATAACGGATGCACTTCTTCAAGCTATTCTACGCTATTTCTCCACCTCTTGATGCGAGATTACCTATTCAAGAATTTCCATCTGTTTATTCTTCTTTCACTGGACATTCGGCTGTGAGCGTATCTCTTTAATTTACCCTACATCCTGTTCTATACCCCCAGTTTAGAACTTGTCCTATGAAGCGATTGTACCTACGAGGATGGATTCGAGAGCTACAGTAAATGGTGAGCGCTTGAGTTATAAATAAAAGTAAGACGAAGTTTAGAGAGGAGATTTAAGTGTTTTAGAGGATAGCTGTTATCGGGTTAAAAGAAGCCCTTAGTGACTAAGCCACCTGTGAATAATTATGGGATGAACTAGATGAATTTTGAAAGAGAGAGAGAAAAGTATAAACCTGGAATTTTTGTGAAATTAAATGATGATGATATGATAAATGCGATATGTAAAGTAGTGATGTGATGTGATACGGGCAAATTTTGTTCTAAGAAATAGACTTGCTGACTATTGGATAGCCTGTTCTACTTAACTACTGTAACGATAATAAATGGGAGCCTTGATGTGAAGCTACGAATAAGATAATGTGCGACAACAATTGAAGTTTCGTCGATTAAGGAAGGTAAGTGGACTCGATAAAGGAGAAAAGGTAGATCAAAGTGAACGGACCTTTATGTGATTGTTTTTTTTTAAAATTGGTATCTTGTTATAGGTCGGAAGGACAACAACCAACTCATATAGAAAGAACAACCAGATTTGTGATTTTCAAAATTTTTAACAAGTTTTCGAAAAAGATTTTCCTTACAAAATTTCCAAAAGCCTTTTTGAATAAAATGATCTTTAAACATTGGTTGTTAAGTTACTACTTGAGTTTCTTGTTTGCTAGAAAACCCGGATTACCTGAAGAGATGCTGTTTCAGACCTAGTATTGCTAATTCCAAGAACGAAGTAACATGCAATTATGAAGAAGATGATTATTCCTAACAGTAAGGTGCAAGTATTGTTTGATAAGATTAACAATAGAACCCGTGTATGGAGTAATTATTTATCTAGTTGCAGAGACCATTAGAGTTAAAGAATTCATTGATTTAAAAAGAGCATGGGCGTGATCGAAAGAGATTGGAAATATTTCCAGACCCTTCCAAAAGAAAAAGATTATTAGCAAAAAGGATCGTTATGCTGAACAATTCATAGTTATTCCAAATTAAAAGAGGAATCTCGAAGTTACCAGGTAGGAACGCCATTATGATCGAATTGTTAAGGTATTATACGTGAAAGTGCGATGTTAAAGACGCAAAATTTAGCAAGTAAGAATTCATTATAATACTTGGTTGCGAAGACATTTCAGCGGACTTTCTAAAGTTGTTATATGACGCAATTGGGATATGATCGAATGAGCTCGAAAGATGAATACAAATGAAATGTGGATGGTGACCAGTGGTATCGTTCTTGTCTTCAATGTTACCGCGTATATTCCTTTTTAATTCCTAAAAAAATGTATGAACTTCTTTTCTTAATTCTTTATAATGATATCAAAAAGGAAGATATTCCATTCCTTTCAAATTTATTTGCTTCACTCAAGTTTTGCTTTCTGATTGGGACAAACAGTGTTATGATGAGACACTTTGTCAGAATGACGAAGAGTCGGGTGGGACGCCATCTAATCATATGTTGTATGCCATATGGTACGAAAGACTGGCCATCTTAAGTACCAATGTGGTTGTCTCATTTATATTCAAATCCTTACTTCTTCTTTCTTTTCAACTCTAATTTTTGTTGAATTTTGAATCCTTCTAGTCGTTTCATTGTATTGTCGTTCTTTGTAAGAAGTTTTCAAACAGAAATTAACGTATCCTGAATCAAGTGGATGAAGTTCCATCTACATTTTATGTATGGGAAGGAAATAAGGGCACCTGGCGAGGATTGCAAATCACTAGCCCCAGTGAAGGATCCACTAAGAATCAAGGGAATCTACTCCAATAAGGAATACATTTTTTAGGACGAGAATATGCGATTTTCCTAAGAAATATGTTGTTCAGAATATGCACGTGATAACATGGATGATTATGGTAAATATCTTATGCGTTAAAGTATTAAAAGATGTGAGATAAACTTAATTGTTTATCTCTCAAGGTTTTGTTGATGACGAATTGCTCTGTTAAATTGATAAGATTATGATTAAAGGACTAGTAAGTCAAGGACGTGTAATTGTTACATAAGTGAATACCAATGATGGAATTGAGATTTCTGGCAATAAGTTATAAAGAATTGATATCATGGGAGACAAGAGGACTTGACATTATTCTAAGGAATAGATTAACTATGGAAGCATGATGCCCAGACAAACCGTCATGATGAAGAGATAGTCCTGAAGACGTTAAATGAGAGTACGATAAGGTATAAAGGAAAAAGGAGGGTTAAGAATTTGTTAATGATTACGGTGATCAAGATATGAGCATTATGGTGATTATGGGATACATAAAAGTCAGATGCAAATAAAAATTTGAAGATTTAATAGAAATTAAGGAGTTTCAAGATATGTTTCCAGATGAGTTATCGATATTCCTCCAGGTAGAGGAATGAAGTTCGTGATTGACTTAGCACCTGAGACGAACCCAGTGACCAAGGTCTTACATAAAATGGCACCAGTTAGAATAAGGGAGTTAGCAAAGCAGATGCAAGAGATGCTAGAAAAAGACGTGATTAAACCCAATGGATCCCATGAGGTGCACCGGTATTAATTTGTTAATAAGAAAATGGAAGTATGAGATTATGCGTCGACTAAAGAAAGCTCAACAAGTTTACTATCAAGAGTAAGTATCTGTTACCTCGAACTACTGATTTGTTGATCAAACAGAAGAAGCAAAGTATTTTCTAAAAATTGATTTAAGATTTGGGCGTTACCAATTGGAGATTGAACCTATGGACATAATCTTTAAGGAATATCTGGATGAGTTGTAATTATGTTACTTAAAGTCAACGGAGGACCATGCGAAGCATTTAATGACAATTGGGGAGTCGAAGAAGAAAGATGTTGCATGAAAGGTTTACAAGGTGAAAGTTTTGATGGTAGGAAGCATGAATAGTCAGAGAGGAGGAGACCAAAGGAGATCCAGCAGAAATTAAAGTCACTATGAATAAAGAAAGATCAAAAGCACCAGCAAAGATAAGAAGTTTTACCATGAACCGGTTATACTGCAAATTTGCGCAAGAATTCTTTAAAGCTGCAATACCTTTGATGAAGCTAATCAAGAAAAATAAGAAGTTTTATGAAGTGGAGAAGGGTGAAGGAAAGTTTTGCGAAGTTAAATGAAAGAATGGTTTCAGCACCTGTTTTATCAATTTAAAGTATCAAGGAGGTTTGGTAGTTTATAGTGATGCTTCTCATTAGGGAATAAGATGTATGTTGATGCAGCACAATAGAGTTAGTGTATATGCATCCAGACAACCGAAACCTTATGAGCAGAAGTATCCTACTCATAATGTGGGATTAACAGTAATAATATTCGCTTTGAAAGATTGAGAAATATGATACGTATGGAGAAAGGTGTAGGATCTATACGGGCCATAAGAGGTTAAAGTATGTATTCACAAGGAAAAGCAAAGATAAAGGAAAGCAATAACGGACATAGAATCTATACCGGAAGAATTTTCTAGGGAATTTTAGAAGTTAGAATTGGAAGTCGGAGGTTATAATCCAAAAGAAGCAAGGATGGATAGTATGACCTTTCAGTTGAAATGTTAAGGGAAAAATAAGGAGATGTTAAGAGAAGATAATGGATCACGAGGTTAGCAGTTAGTAAAAGGAAATCCATACGCTCAGGGGGGACGATTATGATATTCTTAGGTTTTCTTCCAACACTTGGATGCTACAAGTAGAAAAATTAATAAATGAGATTCCACGGGAAATTCACAATATAAAGTATTTAATTTATTGAAGAAATGTCAAGATATACGGAAATTTAAAGAAAAATAGTGATAACCAGGTATAAGAAGAGAATTTTAAAATATACTGGGAAGTATTGGACATGTCAAAGAATTAAGACAAAGTATCGGAGGCATAGTGAATAAGGAAGACCAAGGAATGGTTTTACAAGAAGCGAATAGTAAAATGTATCAGTGATGTTGCTGGAGAAAAGAAATGAAATTATGAGATTATGTACTGATTAACGGGAGTTTAACAAAACAATGAATAAGAAGAAGTGAGACCCTATTAAGAATTGATTACTTATAAGACCTAATTTAAGAAGTGTGTTACGTATTGAGAATTAACTTAAGATCTGACCTGAGAAAATATCAGAGATTACGATTAAAGTGAGTTCAGAGCATTGCAAGCTCTGGTGACGTTATGTGAAATGACAAGTGTATCAGATGGCTATAAAGAATTAAGAAATGTGGTGTATAAGAAGTATTTGGATAAGTAAACTGTATTTATTGGTAACATCCTCAGCTACTCAAGGAATAAGAGAGTCTGCGTAGGATGCCCAAGGATTTTTCTCTAAAAATAAGAAGGAAAACAACTATACGCTGAGTCTTCAAGAATGAAATTTTGACTAGGGTTAACAAAAGATTTTAATTAATCCATTAACAACTACCTAAGCAAAGCTGTATGGTAACAAATGCATTATGCCGACAGAGAAGATTGGATGTAATTAAGACCACCGAGAAATTAATAGACGAATGGGAAAGAGTGGAATCTGAAGCTTAAATACTTAAGGGTGATAATACGTGAATATATAAGACTACTTTTCAGCCTTAATTGATGAAAAATGATAAGAGAAGCTTAAACGATTAGAAACCAAGTGGAAAACGAGCACCGTCTAACATCCTTATGCGGAGAATCAAAGTACAGAAATGATTTAGGAAATGTAAGATATGTTGACAGGTGAAGTTTTAAGGAAACACTGGAATGATCATTTATCAGCAATGTCAGCTTTGGAATGCCATTTTATTAAGCTTCATGTGAACGCAAGTGTAGGTCCCCATTTTTATTGAAATAAAATGGGAGAAAGAAAGTTGTCAAATTCTAAAGTTAATTCAGCACATCAAGAACGTAGTAATATTGATTGAAGCAGCTCGGAGTAGACAAAGAAAGAAGGCGAAATTATATTGAAAAAGAATATGAATATAGAAATAGGACCAGTAGTGTTAGTAAAAGTGTCGTCTTATAAGAAACTGGATAAGTCTAAGTAGAAGGGACAGGATAAGTCCTAAAATTAGTGAACCATTCGAGGTATGGATAAATACATATAAAGTTGTTCGTGAATGATATGACCGTCACACCAGTGTGTATACCTAATGTATTTTACTTGTCAATATTAAAGTGATAAGTATTGGGTTTGAATTAAGTAATTGATCAGGAGCCAATGGGGCTCTTGTCCAAGTTGTTCTGCATATAGTAATCAATCCAAATTCTTGATCGTTAAAGGCAAGTCCTTGGAAATGAGTGCATACCTAGTGTGAGTATGTTTGAACCCTCGAGTAGAAGGGTCTATTTAGAAATTTGAGTCAGATATGCTTGACAAATATCCTCACTTAATTAGTTAGACCAGATTCTGAGGACAGAATCCTTTTAAGGGGGGATGATATAACGACTCGTGTGTTTTTGAATTATTTAAATATGTGATTATTACGGAAATTATTAAATAAAATATGTGTATTGGTTTTGACCGCTCTGTGTTGGTTGATTATTATATAGGTGTAATTTATAATATACCGGGTTGTTCGTGTGATTAATTATGGAGTCGTGTTGGATTGTTTTCATTTTCAAAAGTAGATTTGGTGCAAATTATTTGCATAAATATTGGGAATGTTTCAAAAATTATTTTTATGATTTTATAATTACAATAATTATTTTTAGGATTTTATAAAATTAAGAAATCAATATTTTATTAATTATTTATCTTTAAATGATTTTCTGAATGCTTTTATTTGTAAAATCCATATTTAATTCTAAAATTCTTCAAAAATTATGAAACACATATTTATTTAAGTTTGGAATATTCCGAGAATTTTAAAATTATTTTGGAAATTTTCGGGATTAATTTCACGCGCTCGTTATTTCGCTTCATTGATAAAAGCGGATATAAAGTGCATTTTAAAAATCCTTTTAAAATTTCAAAATTCATGTTTTTATTAACTTCGGGATATTTGTAACATTTTAAGATTATTTTCATAATTTTCAAAAATATTTTCGCGTACACCTTTGTCCGTTAGTTTTGAATTTCGGGATTAACCGGGTCTCGGAATCTTCAATATACGTATTTGAATTACAAGAATTGTACTACCAGTTGTACTATTATGTGTACTGCATTGATCGTACATCATAAAAAAAATAGAAAACCACTACCCCCTGTAACCCCTCCCCCGTGTACATCTTGCCGCCTTGGTTTTATCTCTGTTCCTCGTCTCCTCCTTCCTGCTCTTCGACGATTGCCTCCTGTTGTGCCTATTTTCGGTAATTGCAGTATTGGGCTGCCTTTTTCTTCCTTTCTGGCCACTATGTATGCATTTTATACCTGTGTGTGTATGTGTATATATGCGTATATCAGTGCATGTATTCATGGATGGTAGGGATGGTGTTGGTTCAGTGTGTGGTGCTGTTGTTACTGCTTGTTGGCCTATTTTTCCGGCCGGCTTCTTGTTTCTTTCCGTTTTTGGTTCCGGTTCTTTATGTTGTTGATACACGCGCGGCCATGTATTGATTCTGATGGCTGATTCCTTTTATTATTTCAGACGAAATTCGAGTAGTTAATTTGGTGATCTATTCGATAAATATTTAAGATATTTACTCGAATTATTTGATTTGATATCTCGAATAAGTTTCTGTAATTACTCGGATCATATTTTTGAAAGTTACAAATTAATTGGTGAAATTCGTGAATGGCATCCGAATCGGGTACCTCCGAAATTCGCCGCAGTCAGCGATGAACATTCGTGAGCTGACGGTGGACTGTGATGATTATTTCTGAGTCCTAATATTTTAAATAAATAATATTCGTGTGGTGTTTTATTCTGGATCGAATTAGTACTTAGTAAATATGAAATCAGGGTGGTTGAGTTAGTTATGATTATTAAATTGTATCGGTAATTGGAATTTGTGAGTTGGGATTGATTGTCGTGTGTTAAATTGGATTGCTGTCATTGAATTGACGTCGATTGATGTTTCGACGGGTAGCCCGATAAACAGAGGAGGCGCTGCCCAATTTCTGGAAAAATTTACCTACTGCAATACGGGCGTGTATTTAACGATTATCGGGACGTCAAATGGTTATATAGATATATATGTGTTCTATATGAAACCTGGCTGCACGATGTGATAAATAATTTGTTGAAAATCCATAACCATGATTTGTAAAATTACAAGTATACGTATTTTCGGAAAACATACACCAAACCAATTTCTCGAGAATGTAAACCCTGACTGTTGGGTGTGTTGTTATATTATAATAATCCATATACTTACAAGTCAGGTTTGAATATCGTTGGGTAAGAATTAGTATCGAGGATATGTCAAGCATACCTAGACGTCTAATGTAGGGTATTTCGACCCTGTAGGTTATAGTCGGGAACCTGAAAGTGGACGATGGACTAAAGATAACATAGTGGTCAGTTGACGAGCTCAATAGAGTTTCAACAGAAAGACCTAAGTGTCGAAATCGAAATCTAATGGAAGCTAGGGGTTGGACGTTAGAACCTAAGCAGCAGAGTCGGCTCAGAGTTGATCAGTAACAGTTGTAAAGCCTTGTAAGGCAAGTATTTCTGAACTTTTCTTCAAGACATATTACCAATGTTTTCGAACTGTTTCATAACATGTCGCTATTATTAAACATAACTCCTGTTTTATAATGCAAGTGTTTTAAACCACTTACCCTTGAACCCTGATTCTTTCTTGATCTTGAGTTGTAGGCCTTATTCTTTGTAAACCATCCTTTGTTGATCCTCAGATATCGAATCACACCAATATGATACTACTCCCCAAAAGTATAACTACCGAACACCAAACACTGAAACAAAATTATTTAAAAACACAGAAACTTTTATACGGCAACCATTCTTTATAACATCAAAGAACTATACCTTAAAAAATCATTTCTGACCTAATACCGGATGCTGGTACAAATTGAAAACCATTTCTTATACATACCCTGAAATCCCCTTGAGATATCCATAAGCTTCCTTATGCTTTTATTCAAGTGTTTAACTATCGTTGATTATGAACTTGTTTTATTGAATTATATCGTTTATCATATTGAACTGCTTTAGGATTGGATAGTTTTTATATATGCAGACCAGATTCGTGGTCAGACCATACCAATGGTCAAGTTAGGCCAATGTGTGCCTTGGATCCATTAATTAGAGCAGTGATGTGTGCTTGCTCGGGGTTAGTGCGTGACTGATCAGCAGCCTAACCTTGGTTTTTAAAACTTAAAATGAATATCCAATTCTAATGATGAGTTAAAAAGAAACTTGATTCCTTTGAATCATCTCATTTGATCATTGTTTAACCTCAGTTATCACTATTATGACTTGTTGAGCTAGTTAGCTCACCCTTGCGATTCTTTTATATATTTTACAGTTGAAAAGAATATGAACGATAGTGAAGTTCCTCAGTCCAAAGTACGGGCTAAGGTTCCAGTTGAGTTGAATCGAGCTAGAAGAAGCTTCATGCGGTAGAGAGATAGTCAAATGGTAAGAATGATTTTAATATCAATTGTAAGTTAAATTAGTTGGGATTTGGTACGTTGTAATAAAGGTTAAGATTGTGGCTTGTTTTCATACTTTAACCTGTTGCGATCCGTGGCTATGTGAAACAAGGTCATTGCAATTAATATTTTATGTACAGGTTTATATATTGTGAATGTGTTGTGGACCCCAAACTTCTGACCCGGGTTTGGAGGGCGCCACATGCTCTTCTTAATCAAACTCATTTTGATTATTCTAGTGCTATTTTTTTATAGGTGATAGGATGAAAGAAGATAGCAACACAGTTTATTTTGCTAGATTCTGTCAGCTTATATATAATTTCTGTTTTTCTGATGCACCTCAAAACTTTAGTGAGACAATTGAACCCTTTAAACTTCACAAAAGGGCTTTCACAGACTAATTATCTGCTGATAATAAGTAAAATGTACTAAGACCCCTCCAAATACCTCAATCTGTCAAACAATTCTTAGTAAATTCTAATCCTGACATATACACAACCATATATCATGATATTGCATCTACACATGCTACTACTTCTCAACCTCCACCAACACAGCCTTCCAATACTCAACCACAGCCTACCATCAGAACCTACTTTCAACCAGCACAATCCTCTCAACCACAACCATCAGCACCTACTATCAGAACCTCACCTCTCAAATTCAAAACCAAACCAACATCTGGTACTTCTCAAAAGGTGCCAGTTGTAAAATCAGACACATCCTCTAGGCCTAAAATGACTATCTCTGTGCCTAAATCTCCACCAAAGAGAAGAAGAAGGATTATTCTGAGGGATGAATCTGATGAGGATGATCAAGTCCAGGTTCCTGCATCAGAACCTGTGACAAAAGAAGCTGAAAAGGTAAGTTTTTAGAAGGAGGAAGAAGCCTTTCCAGCACGTGAAGACATTGTTCATGGCACAGTGATCACACCTCATATCTCTCCATTCAAAGAAACAGCTACAGTTGAAGTTTCAGGATTAAGTCCTGAAATTGACATTCACAGGTTGCATATTCCATCTGTCTTGTATCTGGAAGCACCACTAGCAAATGTGTCAACTCCACCTGTTTCTCCAATAATAAATGCTGAAATTCCTACTACTCCAATTCTGAATTTGGAAACTGAAGATCAGAATTTGGAAACAGAAGCTCCAGAATCTCCTTCAGTAACACACACTTTGGTGTTATCAGAAAATGATGAGTTTTTTTATCAGATTCTGGAGATGGTGCTCCAGCAAGTTCTCCAGTAAATGCTCCAATTCTTGGAAAGGAGGCACTGCTTAAATTTGTTGAAGAAGATGCTCATGTTCCATGGGAGGAAACTTTTAGAGGAGTGGAATGGACAAAGAAATGGAATGATAATGATTTCATTCCTAGCTCACATATTCTGTCAGAACATATTTCAAAAGCTGATGAGTTGCTGACAAGTTCTGATTTCAAGCACCAACTTAAAGTCACTGCTCTCAGTACTAAAACACTTCAAGGTCTACACTCCAAGACTCATGAAAAGGTTGATAAACTTCAGCAAGCAGTTGATAAGCTGGACCTGATGCTTACACTAGACAAGAATAGGTTAATCAGACCAATTCATGGAAAAGTGGAAGCTGTTGAGCAAGTTCAAACCAAGCAGCAGGCTCAACTGGATGCGGTCTTGTAGAATCAAGCTTCTCAACAAACACAGCTCAATGAAATCCAATCTTCAGTGGAACTCCTTCTTTCTCTACTCCTGGCAGATGATGCCAAAAAGGGGGAGAAGTTGGTTAAGTCCAAATGCTCAATTAGCAAATCACTGAAGAAAAAGGATGATTCTGAAGATGACCAGGGAAACCCTAGCAAGGGCAAAGGTCAAGGTCAAGGCAAGCAAAGCAGCAAAGTTTCTTCACCGAAACTAATTTCTGGTTCTAGCAAATCTTCTACACAGAAGAATTCAAGTTCTGAAGCTGTGAATGCACAAACTCTGATAGCAAGTTCTGATAATCAAATTCTGATGAAAAAGTCTGATGTTCTGATTCAGTCTAGAAGTCAAGACTCTCAGAAGTTTTACAAACTCTGAAGCTTAAGGGAAGGGAGACCACTGTCTACTATAAGGATCCCAAGATTCAGACTCTAGAGGAAGAAATTGATAAAAGATTATTTCTCAAGCATAATCTTGGAATGGATTTAGAGACTCTAAAGGAGGAAGAAGCTAGAATTGCAGCTGAGAAGACAAATCCTAAGTCTAAAGCTTCTAATGCAAAGAAACCTCCAAGGCCTAAGGAAAAAGGCATTGTGATAAAAGAAAGACCTGCCACAGAGATTCCAAGATCAAACACTAGATCTCAAACCACTACTGATCCCAAAGACAAGGGAAAAAGAAAAGTTAGGGAGACAGTCAACAAACAGAAGATGAAGATTCCTCAAATACTAATGGATCCTGTGTGCAAGATGGTTCAGGTTTTTGATGATGCTGCTCCCAAAGATAAAACTGTTGAAACTCTGAAAAGAAGAAAGGTCAGAAGAATCTAAGACAACCTCTGACATGGCTCAAGTTGTTCAGAGTGAAGAAAGTTCAAAATAGCAAGCTTCGGAAGAATCTACAAATCCTGAACAAATCATCAAGACATCAACCTCTGATAGAGCTCAAGTTGATTTGAACAAGATGACAGTTACTGATAAGAAGAAACTCCTATGGAAAAATGTTAAACCATCAGATCCTAAGAAAAGTCAACTGCTATATGATTTCTTGACTGTTGGATTGAATGCCAGAGAAGCAAGAGACAGATCAGGGTTAAGATCAAGCGAAGCCAAGCTAAAAACAGGAGTTGAAGTAACTATCAAATATCCATTCTTATTAACTGACAAACCACTTGGGGAAGTTACATAGAAACACCTTGACAAGGTTATATATGTTCAAGTGGTACTGGATGCTCATGATAAGAGTAATGTCAAAGAAAAGCTGATTTTATTTCTTAAAGATGGAAGAACATACAGAATGTCAGAATCAGATGTGCTGAATAAATCTCTGAAAGAACTTCAATTCTTTAATTATCTTTTGGAGATAAAGTCTGAGATTACCAGAAGATGGTCAAATTTCATAATGAAGACCATAAGGGATAAAGCCAGAATATCTAGATCAAGGGTTGCAGAATTTATTCTAAAGATAGTTGAAGATGATGGAAGTGAAATTCCAATAAAGAAGAATTCTGCTAAGATAGAAGTTATTCTGAAAGAGAAATATATATGCTACAATGAAGACTCTTCTCATCCAAGAGTAATCAGTCTTGGTGATGGTTTGGAAAGAAATCACATTTCAGCACTTAGGACTGCCATCTACCAGATTGGAAGTCAAGATGAAGAAATGAAGCAAATTCAAGGCTACATTAGCTCAAGTCCTGAGAAATGCAGAAGAGAAGCTGATATCAAACTTTGCCAAGAATCACTTTGGATTTAGATTGATTCAGTAAGATTGGTAAAAGTTGCAAGGACTGTAAGTTGTAGTTAATTGTCTAAATAAACTCTCATTGCATTTGTACTTAAATGTTTTTGACATCATCAAATCTATTAACTTGTATATTTTTCATAATTTATAAGTTGGGGGAGATTGTTAGATATATTTGTGATGTCATGTCTAATCTGATTTGTTTAGTTTCAGAACTTAATATCAGGACTTATCAGGACTTACTGGAAATCAGGATTTACTGAAGACGAGAAGATATCATAACTTGTGATATCAAAACTTAAGGAAGGATATGCTTCAGAAGTAAAGTGCGGCTGATTTCTAGAAGAGGATCTGGACTACAACAAAGGAAGATATGTTTTAGGAGTTGGACTACTAGAAGACTTGTAGAAGATAATATCTGATTGATATATTTTAGGAAGAGATATATTTCATATCAATTAGAAGATATCTTGTAACTGTGTACTATATAAACACAGCTTAGGGTTTACACTATATGTGTTATCATTTACGAGAAAGATTATTCATTGTAACCCTAGCAGCTCTTAGTGATATTGTTCATCACTGAGAGAGTAGTTTAACCTATTTTGTAACAGAGCTTATTATATTGAATAAACTTGATTATTGTTACATATTTTGTGTTCTAAATCGATTTGATTGTATAAACATTATATTCAAACCCCTTCTATAGTGTTGTGTGACCTAAAAAACTGGGAGATGTCTATGTGGAAAAAAACATAGCTCGTTATATGTTTAATATGTTGTAATAGGTGTAACTTATTTATTAAATTATTTATTTCTAACATTTTTTGTAAAAAAACAATGCATGGACATTAGCTTTTTTGCCAGACACGATGTCTAAGCAAGTAAAGACATCGGGTTATGGCCGATATCTAGAATAGACATCACCGACATTAACATCGGTTGCCAAACAACATAGATATCGGACAAAAACCGATGTCTATGGACTTTTTCTTGTAGTGTTTAAGTTAGTCATTAAACATAAACCTATATAATATCGTCAAATCAGCTAAGTACACGAAAAATATTTAAATAATTATTCAACTTTTTAAAGGAGCAACTTCTATACTAGCTCAGTTACAAGAATCATTAGAACACATCAGGGCATCTAAAAGAAGTTAATTTTTAAAGAAAAACTTGATAACACCCAACACTAATCCTAGCCTAGAGTTTTATTAAAATTAAAAGCATATTGCTAAAGAATTAGTTTATTAATCCTCGAGGAACATAAAGTTACTTTATAGCATTAAAATTAAAAGCATATTGTTGAAGCCAAACAAAGTTAATGTGTTTCATGCAGAGACAAGAAGTTTGTAGTTACTATCAATTCTTGTTTACTCTCAAAAATAAATTATGAAAACTGCATACCACACCCATTGGCTCATATGTTGGGCCATTGCAATATAGTTTTTCCCTGGCTGTGCATTTAGCAAGCATTGCAGTTTATCTGAACATCTCATGTCATTCAATATGGATAGCCAAATATCAATTGATCCACTGTACTTGCGCTATAAGTTTGTAGTAACCTGAAAACCAAAAAGATAATTTCAACCCTTTGGTAATGAATAACCATCTTAACAAACAATTTCTTATAGTCATAAATTATATTCATTAGTAGATGTGCATACGTAACTAAATACGTATTTCCACACCAAGTTCAGTTTCGAATCTTAATTTCAAGAAAGGATGGTGGCACTAATCCAAGAAAGTGAAATAACGTAAATACTGTTAGATTTTAAAATGGCCCAAAATAAAATAATATAGCATATTTAAGTTGAAAGAACAAAATTAATTGAGAGAGGGTTGACTTGAAATTTTTTCTGCAAATATTATACATATGTCTGATTTGGATAAGATTATGTCACTCCAACCAAAAAATGTTCTAAGGTTATTTCTTAACATCTAAGGTCAAATTTCATACAAAAATGGAATATTCAGAACCAGGTTCTTTTTCATGGACACAAATTTTAACATGAAACTAAAATGGAACAAAGAGCGAGATCATATCATATATATAACACCCCCAAACCCGGGGTCAGGGATCTAAGTTGTTACACTACCGTCCAAACATATATTACCTGCATTAACTCCACAATCTAACAATATAACATTAAATGACCCCAATCTCTTACACACACAAGTTAGTGCTTTAGAAATGATTCTCAAAAGTAACATTAGTTATTACAAACCAAATTTACTATCCGGGATCTTACACTATTAATTAAAACCTCTACCTGAAGTTATATTAACAGTTAAACTTAATTATACAAGGGTGTGGAATAAACAACTAGACTTGAATACCAGCCTCAGCATTCCCGGCTGAAACCTATGCAACTCTATTCTACATTAACCATTCTGAACTAGCTATCTCAGGGTTGAATCTTCCACTTCTATTCCTCGGAGTACGAAATAATTGACTATATTCTCCAGCTGCTGCAATGTTTAATAAATAAAGCAAGGATGAGCACAATAATGCTCAACAAGTATCCCCTTGTAGAATAAATATTTTCACAACTTATTAAGTTTGAAGTTCAATAATATTTATTGGTATAACCACCAAAAATCTTTAAGAAATATAGTTTGATTTCAAAATACCATACAGTTCAAAATACTATACAAGGGATAGTAACATTCCCCAATTTCTCTGGATAACATAAAGCTCAAAATACTGTATAAAAGGGAGCAATAAAGCCCAAAATAATATATAACTGATCAACAATACATATGATCCTTTTCATAAAATCTTTGAAAAGAATGTTAGATATATTTGATAATGTCATGTCTAATATGATTTGTGTTTAGTTTTCAGATCTTACATAAACAGGACAAATCAGTACTTAATTGGATATCAGCACTTATACTGAAGACATAACTTAAGTTATCAGTACTTAAGGTTCAGGAGATATTTATCAGGAGATAATATCAGGACTTAAAGGAAACTTTCAGATAAGGAAGGCGGCTAATTGAAAGGAAAGAAGATCAAGACAAACGCAAGAAGATATATGTAGAAGGAATTTTATGAAGAATAGAATACTTGGAAGAAAAGATAACTGGTTGATATATTTTAGGAAGCAGAATTATATTCCATATCATTTAGCGATTATCTTGTAACTGTGTAATATATAAACACAGACATAGGGTTTACACTATATGTGTTATCATTATCGAGAATAATATTCATTGTAACCCTAGCAGCTCTCGTGATATTTTGTTCATCACTGAGAGAGGACAGTTCTACATTGTAACAGAGTTTAATAAAGTTTGTTTTCTGTTACTTGTGTTCTTTGAATTCGATTTGATTGTGCTATACACTGTATTCAACCCCCCCTTCTACAGTGTGTGTGACCTAACAAGTGGTATCAGAGCCTATCTGTTAACACAGAAACAGTTTAAGATCCAAAAACAATCATGTCTGGAGCAGAAACTCCAACCAAGCCCACCAAAACTGAAGAACCTCCAAAGACTCAAATCCATAGTCGATATAAGGCTATTAGAGTTCCCATACTGAATATCCCATATGGAAGGTGAGGATGACTATGTTTCTGGAAGCTACAGATCCAGAATATCTTGACAGAATCAATAAAGGAACTCATAAGCCAACCAAACTCGCAGTTGCAGTTGCAGGTGAAGCAGCAAAATCTGTACCAAAGGAGAAGAGTGATTACACTGCTAAAGATATCGCATCAATTGCTAAGGATGCTAAGGTACGACACTTGCTGCATAGTGCCATTGATAATGTAATGTTAAACAGGGTAATTAACTGCAAGACTGCAAAGGAGATATGGGATGCCTTGGAGATAAGATGCCAGGGAACTGATTCGATTAAGAAGAACAGGAAGACTATACTCACTCAAGAGTATGAACACTTTGACTCAAAGCCTAATGAGTCATTGACTGATTTATATGACAGATTTGTCAAACTCTTGAATAATTTGACACTAGTTGATAAGGAGTATGATCTTGAAGATTCAAACCTTAAATTCCTGTTAGCTCTTCCTGAAAGTTGGGATTTGAAGGCCACAATTATAAGAGACAACTATAATCTTGAAGAAAGAACTCTTGATGAAATTTATGGGATGCTCAAGACTCATAAACTTGAGATGGAACAAAGAAGCAAGAGGAAAGGAAGAAAGTCAAGGACAATTGCTCTTAAGGCTGAGGAAGAATCCCCCAAAGCAGCTACCTCAAGGAAAGGCAAGGGAAAAGCGCTCATCACAAAGTCTGATACTGAGTCATCAAGTTCTGATAGTGATGATGACTCAGAAACTGAAAGCTTGTCTGAGATGGATGTTGATGAAGAGATGATGAAGTTATGTGCTCTTATGGTGAAAGTAATCACAATGATTGCATAAAGAAAATTCAGGAAGGGAAAGAAATTTTCCAGGAAAGGTGCAAGTTCTGATAAGAAGAGTTTTAGAAAATCTGAAGGCAAATGAGGGAAGTCTGACAGAGGAGATTACACAAATATCAAATGCTACAACTGTGGTGAGAAAGGCCACATATCTCCTGATTGCAAGAAAGTGAAGAGTGACAAAGGCAAGGCTCTTGTCACAAAGAAGAAAAGATGGACATACACTTCAGATTCTGAAAGTGAGGTGAACTATGCCTTGATGGTAAATGCCGATAGCAGTTCTGAAGCTGCTGAGTTAAAGGTACCTCAAACTACTTATGTCTTTCATACTGATGATATTAATGAGTTGAGAAGATATCTTAAAACCATGTTCATTAGTTATAGAGATCAAACTTTAACATGTGAATGATTAACTTCTGAAAATCTTGCCTGTAAAAAGAGGAATGATTATTTAGAAAAAGAGTTAGTCATGTTCCATCAAACTCAGAAAGATAGAGATGATGCTTTCTATGTTAGGGATGAAGTACTTAAAATGAATGAATCTCTAAAAACTAAGTTAGAAAAGGAAAGAGAGATTATCAGGACTTGGACTAACTCTGGCAGAACAACTCAGAATTTGTTAAGTAGTGGAAACTGGAAAGAGTGCTTAGGTTATGGAGATGATAAGAATGATAAAAGAACTGTAGAAATTAAGCCTATAGTTGTTAAACAAAAGCCAAAGGTAAAACTTGTTAAGTTTGTAGCTGTAAAGTCTGATAATGAGAAATCAGAAGTTAAAGAGGAATTAACTTCTGATAAACTAAAACAGGAAAAGCCAACTGAAGTTAACGTAGGCTTAATGACAAAGAAGCAGTTTAAGCATAAGCTGAAAGATGTTAAGAATGTAAACAAGGTAAAGTCACCTAGGAAAAATAGGAATGGAAAGGAAGGTGTGAATAAAAGCAATGATTATAAGCCTGTTCCTAATGCTCCTAGAAAAACATGTCATAACTGTGGAAGTTCTAATCATCTGGCTTCTTTTTGCAGGAAGAATAAAAACATAAACTCCTTACCCTCAAAGTCAGGAGTTAAGAGTCAGTCTGTTTGATATAGGCCATAAAATCCTTGTTTTCATTGTGGTAGTTTATGGCATTCCATTTATACTTGTAAGGAATATCATAGTTTGTAATATGATTATTATCAAATAAAACCTTATTTAAAGAAAGTTAGCATTGTTCCTTCTAGTGTAGTTCTGATACAAAGTGTGATAGTGTAAATGCTGATAAGAAAAATGTTAACATAAACTCTTATGCTAAATCCGCTCCAAATATTAACAAACTTAATAAGGCCAAAGGATCCAAGCAAGTCTGGGTCCTTAAAACTAATCATTAGTGGTCTTTGTGATTGCAGGGCAACAGGAAAAACATCCTAGTTCTGGACAGTGGATGCTCCGGACATATGACTGGAAATAAAGCCCTGCTATCAGACTTTGTGGAGAAAGCTGGCCCAAGTGTTTCTTATGGAGATGGAAACATTGGAAAAACACTGGGATATGGCAATATCAATCTTTGGAATGTCATCATTAAGGAAGTAGCTCTGGTCTTAGGACTTAAACACAATCTGTTGAGTGTTAGTCAAATCTGTGACAGAGGTTATCATGTGGATTTCTTTGAAGAACACTGTGAAGTTGTAAGC
Organism: Apium graveolens; assembly: GCF_009905375.1. Lineage (NCBI taxonomy): Eukaryota > Viridiplantae > Streptophyta > Magnoliopsida > Apiales > Apiaceae > Apium > Apium graveolens. The sequence goes on from NC_133655.1 coordinate 231,707,027, forward strand.
AAATCTACAGGCAAAGTTATTCTGAAAGGATACAGACATGGTAACATTTATGAAGCCAAGCTTTCAACAAGTATTGATGGTTCTGCAATCTATCTGTTGAGTAGAGCATCAATTGAAGAAAGCTGGAATTGGCACAAGAAACTCTCTCATTTAAATTTCAATAATATAAATGAACTGGTCAAGAAAGATCTTGTGAGAGGACTGCCAAAGTCAGTATTTGCTCCTGATGGCCTTTGTGATTCATGTCAGAAGGCTAAGCAAAGAAAATCTTCATTCAAGAGCAAGACTGAATCATCAATTCTTGAGCCTTATCACCTACTACATGTAGATCTATTTGGTCCAGTGAATGTCATGTCTATTGCAAAGAAGAAATATTCTATGGTCATAGTGGATGAGTTCACCAGATACACATGGGTGTATTTCTTGCACACAAAAAGTGAAACTGCATCTATCTTGATTGATCATGTCAAGCAACTAGATAAATTGGTCAAAGATTTTGTGAAGATCATAAGAAGTGATAATGGCACTGAGTTTAAAAATTTGATCATGGAAGAGTTCTGCAAAGACCATGGAATCAAGCAGGAATTTTCTGCTCCTGGAACTCCACAGCAAAATGGAGTTGTTGAAAGAAAGAATAGAACTCTTATTGAAGTTTCACGAACAATGCTTGATGAAGCAAAGCTACCAACCTATTTTTGGACTGAAGCTGTGCAGACTGCTTGTTTTACTTAGAATGTTACACTCATTAACAAGCATGGAAAGACACTATATGAGATGGTGAAGAAAAAGAAGCCAAATCTGAAGTATTTTCATGTATTTGGATGCAAGTGTTTTGTTCTTAAGACTCATCCTGAACAGCTATCCAAATTTGATTTAAAAGCTGATGAAGGAATTTTTGTTGGATATCCACTTTCCACAAAAGCCTTTAGAGTCTACAATTTAAGAACAAGGGTTGTCATGGAATCTATCAATGTCTCCTTTGATGACAAGAAGATTACTGGACTTGAAGATTTCAATGATCATGATCAGCTGAGATTTGAAAATGAAGACTTAAATTCTGATACTGAAAATCCTGACAGTCTAAATCCTGATACTACAAACTATGATGGATTAAACTCTGATGTTATTGAAAATGTGGTGACTACGCCAAAGAAAGATGCACCTGTGCAGGGGGAGCATACTGAAGATACAACCACATCTCAAGAAGCATCAGAACCTACAACTGGCTCTTCAAGTTCTGATTCATCAAGTTCTGATGAGCCAAGTTCTGATAATTCTGGAAACTCAAATTCTGAAGGATCCAACTCAGAGAGCATAATTTCAGGGGGAGCATCAGAAAATGTTGATGAAGACAGCATGGATTATGGGGGAGCATCCAGTTCTAGAGAAAATCTTCCATCTGCAAGGAAGTGGACTAAATCACATACACCTGATTTAATAATTGGAAATCCTGATGCAGGTGTCAGAACTAGAACAGCTACTTCAAGTGAATGTCTCTATAATTCTTTTCTTTCTCAGACTGAACTAAAGAAAGTGGAAGAACCTCTTCAAGATGTTGATTGGGTACAAGCAATGCAGGAAGAGTTAAATAAATTTGAAAGAAATAAATTTGGACCCTTGTGCCAAGACCAAAGAACAGATCTGTTGTTGGTACAAAGTGGGTGTTCAGAAACAAAACTGATAGTGATGGCATAATTACAAGGAATAAAGCAAGGCTGGTTGCAAAAGGATATTCTCAACAGGAGGGAATTAATTATGATGAAACATTTGCACCAGTTGCTAGATTGGAAGCCATAAGGATATTTTTGGCTTATGCTATAACGACTCGTGTATTTTTATATTATTTAAATGCATAATTATGGAATTATTAAATGAATAATATATGTGTATAGCTTCTGTCAGCTATGGATTTTATCTGTATAGGTGATTATGGTATACAGGATTGTTCGTGTAATTAATTATTAAGTATGCTGAATTGTTTTTATTTTTAAAAGTGGATTTAATGCAAATTTATTTGCATAAATACTTGAAATGTCTTTAAAATTATTTTATTGGCTTTATAATTTCAATAATTATTTTTAGGAATTTATAAAATTGAGAAATCAATATTTTATTAATTATTTATCTTTAAATAATTTTCTGAGTGTGTTTAATGGTAAAATCCATATTTAGTTATGGAAATCTTCAAAAATTATGAAACTTATATTTTATTAAGTTCGTATTATTCTGAGAATTTTAAAATTATTTTGGGAATTTTCGGAGTTAGTTTCACCTGCACGTCGATTCGTTTAGTTGAGAAAAGCGAGTATAAATTGCATTTCAAAAATTGTTTTAAAATTACGAAATTTACGTTTTTATTTACTTCGGGATATTTGTAACATTTTAAGACTATTTTTGTAATTTTCTTAGATAATTTTATGTGCAGCTCGGTTCGTTAATTGATAAATGCGGGTATGATGTGCGATTCAAAAAATGATTTAAAAATTATGAAACTTTTATTTTATTCGTATTGTATTATTCTGAGATATTTAAAATCAGTTTGGCAATTTTTCAGGTTATTTTCACCCGCAAATTTATTCGTTAAAAACAAATTGCGGGACAAAACCAAGCTGCAGAAAGTTCATACTTATCCTTATTTCTACGTGTCTGATTCTAAGAAATTTTAATTGATACGTGTCAAAATCTTATACTTTAGTATACACGTGTAAGGCGCTGCGTTTTCTTTCAGTTAAAAAAAAAGAAGAAAGGAGGGGGTAATCAGAACAGGGGAGAAAGGGCAGAAAAGGGGGGGCTCGATTGTAGGAGTCTCTCTCTCTGCTCTTGATCTCTTCCACCTGTGGAGCACCTTCATTCCTGTTCTCTTTGCATTGATTCGCGGCTGCTTCCTTGACTCCTGTTTCCGGTGAGCCGCCGTGTAACTCCGGCGAGTCTTGGTGGTTTCGGTTCCTTTCTTTTGATTGAATGGTATATACATATACGTATATGCATATGTGTGTATGTTACTGAGTACTGTGTTTCCTGTTACTTTTCCGGCCTCTTGCTGTTCTCGGTTGTTATTCCGATTGGCTGGGCTGTGTATGTACATACACGTTTTATGTGTATAGGCGCAGTCCGATTGAGATTCTTTGCATTTTTACTGTTGTTTCCGTCTGATTTTTGCGGTTGCCGCTGATTTTCCGGCAAGGCGGCCGGCGGGTTTAGCAGCGCGTAGGCGCGTATTTGTTTTGTGTTGGTTGTTCCGGTTCGACTGTTCTGTGGGAATTATATTTATTAATTTTAATTAATTTTCTGCAGTAATTAATTGATTATGTTGGTGTAATGAAAATAATATTAATCAGTATGATTTATTTGGGAACCCGTATTATATCGGGCGCCAATAAATTGTGCCGCCGTTGGCGATGAACTTCGGTGAGCCAACGGTGGACGGTGACGACGTTGTTCTGAGTCCTACAAAATAAATAAATAAATATAAAAATACGAATAATAATTGATTATTTAAAAAGCTGTATCGTTAATTGAATTATGATGATGGTTGTTGGATTGTGTGATTGGTTGTGAATTGACGTCGAGTTGTTCGACGGGTAGGCCGGTAAACAGAGGAGGTGATGTCCGAATTTTTGGAAATTAAATTCGGAAATTCGGGAAATACCCTGTAATTATCGGAACGTCGAATGAGTGTAAATAAGTCTACACATATATTTGTGCGGAACGTGATTATATGTTGTGGTGAATGTTCTGTTAAAACTCAATAACCCTAATTTCGTAAAATAAATAGTATACGTATTTTCTGAAAACGAACACCGAACCGATTTCCGAGATTGTGAACCCTAATTGTTGCGTGTGTTATTATAATGTATATAATTATGAGTCGGGTTTGAATATTGTTGGGTAGAATTGGTGTCGAGGATATGTCAAGCATACCTAGACGTCTAACGTAGAGTATTTCGGCTCTGTAGGTTCTAGTCGAAGGACTCAAGAATTGATATCGAACTAAGATAATATAGTGGACAGTCGACAAGTGCCTCAAGATTTCCAAGCGAAGAACCTTGAGAGTCCTGGATACTATCTTGAGATAGATTGCTGCGAAGCAGGGATGTCTTCTAGTAAGACAGTCATTTTTCCATGAGAGCCTGAACGTTCAAGTCTATCAAAATCAGTTAGAGTTAGTCGTAAAGCTCTGCAAGGCAAGTACCCCTGACCATTCTTTTATGGTTCAGTATATGTGAATAACTAAATGTTGTACTTTCGTAATGGAACAGAAACATTTTAAGTTACGTATCCCCCGTATTTGAAAATGTTGTTTAAAATTATGTTTTGGGGAAAAGTAACTTCTGAAAACACCTATCTCTAAACATGATTTAAATGAAAAGAGAATTTGAATAGTGTGCTGTGACAGAATTGGTTTTGAAAAAGAGATAGGTAAAAGTGATGATTTTGAAAACTGGATACGTTGGGGCCAGAGTAGGCCTATTGAGGTGGCGTAAGAGGCTAATTCGGTTGCGCGCACTGTATAACCGATTAGTCCAGCAGGTCAGAGACCTAGCTAGTCTCTGAGTTCCGGAACAAGTAAATGAGATGGCAGTTGGAGCCATAAATGAGATGGCAGTTGGAGCCGTCTGGTGTTGATAGCCTGATCAGCTGTCTTCACATTACCGTTACGTATCTGATTTGGTTTTGTGATTCCCGTAAGGGTACGAATATTTGATACAGTAATTTTACAAGAGTGACTAGCATGCTAAAATTGGACTCTGGTATTTTTACAGCACACTGCTATGTTGTTTTGATGAAGCATGCTAGTTAGTGATATCCAGTTTTCTCTGATTTTGTTGCATAATGTTGATATCATGATTACATCTTTGTTCCTATTATTGTTACATTATTGTTTTATTCTGTTATTCATATTTTGGTACTGTTGAGCGATTATGCTCACCCTTGCAGAATATTTTATATGCATTGCAGATGCCTAGGTGATTCTTGCGCGGTAGTCAGGGCAGAGTTCCAGCTCCTTTCGAGTCAGACTCCTCTGAGGTAGTTGTGCTCAGACCAGATTAGGTCTGTTGAGTTGTTGCGTTAAATTAGTGGTCAGGATTGTGTAAGGTAATTTGGGTTGTATTAGTTGAGTAACCTAAATCATACTTAAACATGGAAAAGGTCTTGGTAAAAGGGGTCGTAGTTATGTATTATTAATGATAGGGATCAAATTATAATTGTTATTATTGTTGTTGATGACGTCAACTCCTGACCCCGGGGTTGAGGCCGTCACATATGCTGCTCACAAAAAGTTTACAGTCTTTCAAATGGATGTGAAAAGTGATTTTCTCAATAGAGAATTGGAAGAGGAAGTATATGTTAAACAACCTCCAGGCTTTGTAGATTCCAAATTTCCAAATCATGTTTATAGGCTTGATAAAGCACTTTATGGCCTTAAGCAAGCTCCAAGAGCATGGTATGAGACTTTAGCTCAGTTTCTTCTGGAACATGGATTTAACAGAGGAACTATTGACAAAACTCTGTTCTACCTCAACCATGGAAAGGACTTACTTTTGGTGCAGATATATGTTGATGATATCATTTTTGGTTCTATAAATGACAGAATTTACAAGAAGTTTGCCAAACTAATGCAGTCAAGATATCAAATGAGTATGATGGGGGAACTTAGCTATTTTCTAGGCCTTCAAGTCATGCAGAATGAAGAAGGCACTTTATTTGTCAATCCAAGTACACCAGAAATTTGCTGAAGAAATTTGGAATGCAAGATTGTTCAAGTGCATCCACTCTCATGGCCACTGCAACAAAATTGGATAAGGATATTGGTATATCAGTAGATATTACTGATTACAGAGGCATGATTGGCTCACTACTCTATCTAACTGCTAGTAGACCTGATATCATGTATGCTACCTGTCTTTGTGCAAGATTTCAAGCAGATCCAAGAGAACCTCACTTAACAGCTGTGAAAAGAATTTTCAAGTATCTTAAGGGAACAGCTGATCTGGAATTGTGGTATCCCAGAGAATCATATTTTAAACTAATAAGTTACTCAGATGCAGATTTTGCAGGATGCAAAATTGACAGGAAAAGCACAAGTGGAAGCTGCCAATTTCTTGGAGGCAGATTGGTTTCTTGGTTTAGCAAGAAACAAAAGTCAATTTCCACATCAACTGCAGAAGCAGAGTATATTGCTGCAGGAAGCTGTTGTGCACAGATTCTTTGGATGAAGAATCAGTTACTGGATTATGGGTTAACATACTTTAAAATCCCTATTTACTGTGATAATCAAAGTGCTTTAGCTATGACAGGTAATCCAGTTCAACACTCAATGACAAAGCACATCAGCATTAGGTACCACTTCATAAGGGAACATGTGGATGAAGGTACAGTGGAATTGCACTTTGTTCCAACAGATCAACAACTAGCAGATATCTTCACAAAACCACTGTATGAAGCTACTTTTACATGATTGGTAAATGAATTTGGAATGGTTTCAGGTTCTTTCTCTAAGTCTACTTAGTTTATGTTCTGTTTCATCAGATTCTATGATCAGTATTTACAGATATTACTATCTCTGTGTATTCTGTGCTTAATTTGAAAAATGCTTAAGTACTGATTGATGTCTGATGAGAATTTCTAAACTCTGATAGTGATATGAATGTTTCTGTAACAATTCAATCCAATGAGGATAATTTTGCTAGATGCTGACCCTGTAGTCTTTAATATACTAAAGTCCCATGTTTGAAGTAATTGTTTATGTGGAAATCTTTTAACACAAGCAAATTCTGATAATGAGCTTAGTTAAGTTTACTTTGTCTATCTTATTACTAAGTCAAAAACTAGAATAATGCTTCTTATTTGTTAAGTTCTGATGTCAGTAAATCTGGTGAATGTACTAAGTGCTGATAAGCCTCACTTATCAAAAGAAAAGGAAAAGAAAAAGAAATAAAAATCAGGTACTCCTTTGAGATCTAGAGTAAAAATGTGGAAGGGAAGACCCAAGTGCATTGCTGGTATTAAGTAATATGCATCAGAAAAGCAAAATAAATATATTCTTGGTGACTTTTCTCACTCTATGATTACTGGAGAAATACTCTGATAATAGCATAAATTATGATAAGCAGTCGTGACTCACTTACACTAAGAAGCCACTGTAAAATGGAATTTCAAAAGATGCATAAAATGAGCACAAAACAGTTAAGGTGGATTCATGCATGAACTCATTCTAAAGTAGACTTCAGAATCATGACAGATTTTGAGCAAAGTTCTTAGTTATGCCTTATTTCTAAGATGTACTGAAGTGAATCAGACTTTAATCTTTATCTGATATTTAGCTTACAACACACACATACACTCCATATGAATGATGAAAATTACTGTGGTGATAAATGTTGTTTTAGATGAACATTTAAGTGTCAGTTGCATAAATTCTGAGGACAAGTAATGATGGAAGTTCTGATGATCAAGTTCTGAAGAAACGAAATCAGAATTTGTGTGAATAATTACATAAATAGGCATTCACTTTTCGAGTTAAGGAATCATGTTCTGATGACTGTTAAGTTCTGATATAAGTCTAAGTTCTGATATTAAATTCTGATTCTTTACTTGACTTATTTGTGGTTAAAATTTGAAAGTCTTATTTAAAATCAGAATATGTTTGGGTGAGATATTAACAGTCAACATAATTTGGGTTAGTGGTACTCGTCTATGTACAGTATATTTTGTGTGCACATTAAATTCTGTTTTAAGCTTCCAATTGGTGTTATTATTCTCATCAGTCTAGGGAGACGAGGTATAATTATTTCTACCTGTAACCATTCAATTTTCCTTGCGTCTCTTGGTATTCTATTGGTTATATAAACCAACACCTTATTCCAGCCAACACATCTCTCATTTTCTCTCAAACTCATTTTTTTTACTCATCAAAAATATGGTTCGTTTCAACTTAGTTCTGAACTTTGACACTTTCACAATCGAGTTGAGGTGTACTGAATGGAGGCAGGAGTGGCATGTCACTGCCATTCCTGATGATATCTGGGACTCAGTTCCCCAAGAGGTTCTCACAAACCTCTTATTCTTCTACATGGACTATCATCGCCATCTTGAGCGTCTGGAAGAGGAAAGGAGAGAAGCTCTCCGACAATAGGAACGAATCATTCATCTTGTTGTTCTCTTTGTTGAGAGTAGAAAGAAGAAATAATTGTTATCTATCTGTTTCTCTTCTCCATCAGCTTTTTCTGGCTTCTTAGCTTAGGACTAAAGCTGTTGATGTTAGGATTTGTAGCTTAGGACAATCTTGTAATTTTAAGCATGTAATTTAAATTTCATGAAATGCATTTGCTCAATATATTAATGAAATTTTATATTTTTGCAAGATTTTGTCTCTGAGTCGTTTCATATTCTGATAATATTATAAATCCTGATACTAACCATATTCTGATGACCTTTTTCGCTCTGATACAAATCAAGTTCTGATTCTGACGTGGCAGTATTTATTTACTTGGTTTATTTATGGTCATTCTCTCATTGGTCATATTTTTACAGAATATTGGTAAAGCAGTAATAATAATTTATTAAGTGGGAACAGTTTTAAAATTTAAAATAAAACTGAACGTCCTTGATTAATGGGATTACTTGGTAAGTAGAACGGTTTTTCCTTGAAAAACTGCATGTGATAAGTAATGATTATTGAATACCCGTGCCCATTAATTATCTTTTACTGTTGCATGTCTGACAGGTGTCTCAACGGTTACTTTTTCTACCATGTATAAGTAAAAGAGAGAAAAGATTGTAAAATCTTTTATTTACTTTCATATTTTATCTCTCTCTTTGTACTTTTATTCTTTCTCATCTACTGACGATTTTTCATACAGACATTTTCTCAAACACCTTACATGAAATTTTCTTTCTCACGAATTCTCATGACACCCAAGGACATAATTTTCGTTGGAGCTACGTTTATTCCTAATAACTTCTCCACTATTCTTAGCAAGTCAAAAGCACCATCTGAACTTCACTTCATTCAGGACTTTCTTGCTAGTTCTGATATTGGGTATGCTCTGACTGAACCCGAAGCAGTTTCTAGTACTCAAGTCCTGGAGTTCTGGAGAAGCGGTGTATATGATGATGGTGGTGCTCAAGGGTCCCCAAGTATTATTTTTTCATCAGGGGAGAATGAGTATGTTGTGACTTTGTCTACGGTTTGACAAGCACTGCAGCTACCTGAGAACTGTGTTTATTCTACTGTTGAAAATCCAGTTCTTCAAAACATGATGGCCAGTCTGGGATATGAGAGGACATTGGCAAAGCTGGGCCAGTTGAAGAGATCTTTCATAAGGAGGGAATGGAGTTTCTTTTTTGATTGCATATACAAGGCCTTTGCAAACAAATGTTCCAATTTTGATGCAATTCCCATATTCAGCCAACAAATCGGGTATGCTCTTATAAATCAAACTGATTTTGACTATGCAAGTGTTGTCTTAGGTTTTATTGGGGACAGAATGAATGAAGATAGATCTACTGTTTATTTTGCTAGATTCTGTCAGCTTATCTATAGTTTCTGTTATGATAATAAGCCTCGAAATGCTAGTGAATTAATTTCATCATTCCGAATAGCTAAAAGAGCTTTTACTGACTTATTATCTACTGATAATAAGAAGGTTGTGTTAAGACCCCTCTTAATTCCTTTATCTGTCAAACAAGCCTTAATAACCTATGATCCCGTTAAATACACTACACTATATCCTGATGTCCAACCGTCTGCACATCATCCATCAACACCTACCACTTCTAATTAACCACCTCAAACTTCTCAACCTCAACCTTCAGATTCTACAGTGTCGCCTTCATCTTCCAAACCTAAGAGGACTAAGAAAGTACCTCAGACACAACAGAAGAGAAGGAGATTCATTCTGCGAGATGAATCAGATGCTGAGGAACAGGTTCCTGTATCAGAACCTGTTGTTCGAGAAGCTGAGAAGGTTTCTTCTCAGGAGGATGTTGATATTGCGAGTTCTAGGCCCCTAAAAAGGCTTAGAAAGCGTAATTCTGATGATACAGCTCCTACAGTCTCCTTAAAAGCTAAAAGATTCAAAACATTGGCAAAAAGGCCTGAAGATTCTGGTAAAGGAATGGAAGCAACAGTTAAGGAAGGGGGTCAGGAATCTCTGATCTCACAAGACCCTGTTGAAGCTCACAATTCTCCTAGTGCTGATCCAGACCTTAATGCAAGTCATCAATCTCCAGTTCATGCTGATACCCAGGGGCCAAGTGATGAAATTGTCATTCATAACTTCGAAGTGCCTCAGGTTTTGAATCTAGAAGCTCCACCAACTCATGTCACTGCACCAACAACACCAATTCTTGATGCTGATTTTAATCCAGAATTGCCTACAACACCTTCTCTGCATCTAGATACTGAAGATCAGATTTTAGGTGAGCATCAGACTATGGCTGTTGATCCGAACTTAGTTGGAGATCAACACTTAGAGGATGATGTTAAAGCCTCCATAGCCTCTCATACTGTTCTTTTATCAGAGGATGCTGAAGATGTTGACTCTGTAAGTTCTGATGCTGCAAATGTTGATGATACTGGTAATGCTGCTACAAATGCAGATGCTGATGCAGCTGGTCCTTCTGGACATGCACCTCTACAAGCTCCTTCAAAAGCTGAGATAGTCAAAAAGTTTGTTACAGGGGAAGCACCAGTACCTTGAAGTGAAACTCCTAGAGGACAGGAGTGGACTAAGGAGTGGAACACAGTTACCTTTGTTCCTTCTGAAAAGATTCTTGCTGATCACTTGGCAAAAGCTAATGAGATGCTAGTTAATGATGATTTCAAAATACAACTAAGAGTTACTACACTTAGTACAAGGCAGCTTCAAGGTCAACAATCTGTAACGCAGGCCAAGGTGGACAAGATTCAAGAAACCTTAAATCAGCAAGATACAGTTGTCAGGTTGGACAAGAAAAGGTTTTTCCAACCTTCCTTTGACAAAATTACCAACATTGAGAAAACCCAAGAGAAGCAACAATCTCAGATTGATGAAATTTTGAAAAATCAAGCTTCTCAGCAAGATCAACTCAATGAGATCCAATCCTCAGTGGAATTGCTTGTCTCTCTTCTTTTACCTGCTGATGCCAAAAAGGGGGAGAAAGTAATTAAGTCCAAATGCAAACCTGTTAAGACACTGAAGGGAAAGGATGATGGTAATGACCCGAGAAACTCTGGAATGGGTGGAGGTCATGGTCAAGGTAAAGATCAATCATCAAGTAAAGCTGGAACTACAAGTCATAGAACAAGTTCTGATACTGGGAGAAGAATAACTTCTGATACTGGTAAAAGGATAAGTTCTGATGAACTTTTGGAACTTGATGAAGAAATTTCAAGACAGTTATTTCTGAAAGAAAATCCAGGAATGGACTTTGAGAGTCTAAAGGAAGAAGAAGCTAGACTTAAGTTAGAAAAGGTCATCTCCAAATCTGAAGCTTCTATTGTTGAAAAGAAACTTCCTACGGCTAAAGGCATTGTGATAAAAGAAAGGGTAAATCATGAGGCAACCAAGGCCAAATCACAATTGCAGATAGATCCAAGGTCCAAGGGCAAAGAAAAAGTTGATGAACGTGTAAAGGTTTATGTGCCTCCTATTGATGAAGAAATTTCTGATGAAGATGTTAATCTTACTCTGACTTCAAGGAAGATTTCTCAAACAACCTTTGACATGGCTCAAGTTGTTCAGAGTCAAGATATAGTAAGTTCTGATATAACTATGAAGCAAGCAACCTCTGACATAGCTCAAGTTGGCTTGATATCAGAAGATAAGTCAAAGGAAACCTCTGACATTGCTCATGTTAAATCCTCAAAGTTACTCCTACCAGGATTCACTAAAGTCATACAGACTCAACCTTTGAAGACTGCAGCAAGTAGTTTTGAAGCAAGAGTGGTTACTGGAAAGGAAGCAAGAGATAAATCTGGATTGGGTAGTGCTGATGAAAGAAGAGTGCAAAACACAACCAATGATCCAACTTCCTTAAGTGAACCAGGTGTTGGAGCAACTCCTGAAAGATTGAATCAACTTGAATCTGTACAAATGGTTTACCATACCTTCTTGAAAGAACACATCTTGTTACATTTCATGATAGATGGAAGGGTTTACCATATAAGGGAAAATGCTATACCACTGAAGTATTTTGAGGAACTAGAACATATTTTATTTTTACTTCAAGTGAAGGACAGATTAACAGAAAGTGCTGCAAATTATATGAAGACTCAAATTCAGAGACAAAAGAAGCGTTATTCTGTAAAGTCTGACGGCACATATTGTCCTAAGTACAGAGATCACAATGGTGATATTGTTGATATGAAGCCTAATACTGCAAAGATCGGAACATATCTTGGTGTTAAGGGACTTGAATTCAATCTAGAGTCTGACAAAGCCTATGTCATCCAACTAGATCAGGAGTTGAGAAAAGCAAAAATTAATGATCTCAGATATGCTATCTTCCAACTGGTGAAGATACTGCAGAGCTTAAAGATGCTAAAAGGAGGATGATTGATGAACTCAGATATGCTGAGAGATGTTTGTTAAAGAACTATCTCAGAACAACTCCTGACATCGAAGAGATCAGAAACTTAAGCCAAGTCAAGATCTACAACTGCTCAAATTCTGATGTGTGTACAGACTGAAGTTGTTATCAGAAGTTAAAGTTGGTAAAGCTTTAAGGACTGTAAGTTGTAGTTATCTAGTCAAATTTTCATGCATTTGTACTTAATGTTTTTGACATCATCAAATACCTGTTAAACTTGTATATTATGCTAATTTACAAGTTGGGGGAGATTGTTAGATATATTTGATAATATCATGTCTAATATGATTTGTGTTTAGTTTTCAGATCTTACTTAAACAGGACAAATCAGTACTTAACTGAATATCAGCACTTATACTGAAGACAGAACTTAAGTTATCAGTACTTAAGGTTCAGGTGATATTTATCAGGAGATAATATCAGAACTTAAAGGAAACTTTCAGATAAGGAAGGCGGCTGATTGAAAGGAAAGAAGATCAAGACAAACGCAAGAAGAGATATGCATGAAGAAGGAATTCTATGAAGAATAGAATACTTGGAAGAAAAGATAACTGGTTGATATATTTTAGGAAGCAGAATTATATTCCATATCAATTAGTGATTATCTTGTAACTGTGTAATATATAAACACAGACATAGGATTTATACTATATGTGTTATCATTATCGAGAATAATAGTCATTGTAACCCTAGCAGCTCTCGTGATATTTTGTTCATCACTGAGAGATGACAGTTCTACATTGTAACAGAGTTTAATAAAGTTTGTTTTATGTTACTTGTGTTCTTTGAATTTGATTTGATTGTGCTATACACTGTATTCAACCCCCCCCCCCCTTCTACAGTGTGTGTGACCTAACAAAGAAAACCCTTGTTATGCATAAGATAATCATTTACTAGATATAAGTTTAAAAGATGAAGTTACATGATACTCTAATATACTTATATCTTTTCATTAATCTCTGAAATCCTCTGTTATGCATATTATAAATAGAGTTTCAACATATAAACTATATAATATAACGTTACAAGGTGATGTCATATATCTAACTTTGCCTAAACATTTTTCTGAAAATCTTTGTAGTACAAAGTATGAATGAAATCTCAACATCTTTTATAAACCTCAAACCGTTTTATGATTTTCCAATAGTTCAAGTTACTCCAGGATAGACTTTTCGTTCAATCAATCTTTAATGTATCAATTACCAACACTTAGCTGTAATATCATTAATAAAAATATTTACCAATTCCCTCTTTTAACAATCAACATCAGTTTCAAGATATTCCATTATCAAACAATCTTAACAATCCAATATGTTGTTAGATATAATATAATTATTAATTCTATTTATTATCATCATTTAAGTAACAATTAAATTTATAACATTTTCAATGTTTCTTTACCGAGGGACTGAGACTTTCAACCAACTGGATATGATTAAACGATGATCAGTCGTTTCAATAATGTCCTTCTGAGGGGCCTTTTTACTACTAGTAGATGGACAAGAACACTTTTCGAACTGACCTTATGATAGACAAAAACACTTTTCGAACTTAATCACGTCCTTTGGGAACACATGGGCCAGAAATAAAATGGCTGGACCAACTAGACACAGCCACTTACGCAGAAGTACCTCCTTTCCGGTATTCTCAATCCACAGTACCGATGTTCATGTCGACCGTAATATAGTTTTAATAGTATACTGACCAATTTGGTCGCATCTGCTAGGGCATTATGTGCAATGATCCCTGCACTAACGGAGTCCCATGAATTATAAAAAATCTTTATTTTTCATTTTAATCCATTCATAACATTCCATGTTTCACATTCCACAATTACCTCTCAATATTTTCTATATCAATCCCATCATTTTTATCTCTTTATTCTCATTATTATTGTAATTTATCTCAACTGCCATTACATTAATTATTATCCATTAAGGAATATTATTAATCAAAGAACATTCTTGATTTGACCAGGAAGCCTTAACAATTGTTAAGTTATTTAATAATCTCTTACTCTATGAATAAAAATAATACTTTTAGAATTTAGCATTCATTCGAATATCAATTAAGATTTCCTTATCCAATATTTCAAAAATAATTAAACTAAAGCAAATTAATTTTATTTAAATTATTAATTGTTATCAATATTCATTTACCAAAATCCACTTTAAATCATTCATCAATTCCAAAATGTTTCGAAGAATACATAGATAACGAAATTATGACTACATCGTCTTTATGAATTTAGGTTGTGATTAACTTATTTGTTATCCTCATTCTAGTATTTAATAAGATAAAATACCTCAATATCTGATAACCAAGAAAGGGATAATATACAATCGTATAATATTCGAAGGAACAATCTTCGAACTAAGATGACTACTGTCAGAATAAAGGTCAGCCTTCGGTCGACATAACAAAAATAGAATTCATTAGCTACTAACTTTCTCGTTCATTTGAATCCACTTCACTTAATTACTCTTCCCTATTCTGGGGATTCACAAGTCCTTATATGTACATAACTTAGGGTAGTCATTCATACCTCGAAATAATTTCTCAATTCATATCTAATATATGCATTTATATATATACATATATATAAATATGTACACTTTATATACATATATACACTTTATATATATACATATGTACACTTTATAACAAACAATATCATAAGGTCAAGAAGTTAACAGTTAAATAATAGAAGTCGTGCATAAACAACCAAAGTATGTTTTATTATGTAAAACATAGGGTTAGGAAACTTGCATAACATACTTATATCTTATATGCAAAAAAAGGATATAATATTTTGAAAATAGAGTACGAGGTTAGAAAACTTGCCCGAAGTCCAGCTATATATTCTCAAGGGTTCTCACAGTCCTTAATGTCCTTAGAGCTCCACTTTCTCCGACTAGTTCTATCAACTGATATGATAATCTAAATTATTTTCAATAGCTAATAAACAACTAAGAAACATAATCAACTCCATTAACTCATTACTTGCCAAAACCTCGATACTAATCCATAAACCTATATCGAGTCCAGTAAACACAAGTACAACTTAAACTTAATCCACGATCTTTACACTCATTCTCTACACTAATAGGTAGTCATGATAATCCTCAACAATTTCCATGTTTTAACCAAATTGAAACTACCCTTTTATCTTGGTCAGAACGGATGGTCAAAGTAGTGCCTCTAGAGTTGACTTTCCTGAGAATTACTATTATACAACTCGCACTCTAACAATTTTAATAAATCAGGGAATTCATATTAAAATATGAGACCACTTCCAAAATCTTATTGGGTATTTTTAATATTTATCATAAAAGTTTCATTTCAAAATTAAGAGCTTAACTCGACGAAAACATTTTAAAAGTTGAGCCTCCTACAAAATTTTATTATTTGCACCGCCTTTACTAAAACGATCGTTTCTCCTAAATGGTAAATCGTATCGACACAATCCTTATATGGTTACAAACTACAAGACAAGATATTTACATTCATGACCAGTGGTTCTTGAAACTATGTAGTTTGCAATTTGGAAATGTAGTACAAAATAGCCTACAATGGGTAACATTACGCGGATATTACGACGTCTATAAACGGGTGGTTTCCCAAAATCAAAACTTAACCAAATCAACACCAATCAAAGACCAACTCACCATCCACCTTATACTCCCTCTACTCAGTCAAATTCTCCATTAAATTCAAGCAAAAATTCAAAACTCAATCTCCAAAACTCAACGATAACTCATTTAATTGCTTAAAACATCAACCATTAACATAAACAATGCATACATGCTTTCACCTCTAAGATTCACGCAAATAATTTTATTAAAAAACTATTCATCAGCCTAGATAACTTGATAAATGAGGTAGCTAAAGTTCATGGGTGAGAGAGATGTTACCATCAAAAGAACGGGTTCGTTTTCCTCTTCATTTTAAGCTACTGAACGCGATGATCTACCAAGAAACGAGCAAGCTTTGGTCTTCTTCTTCCCTTCCCCTTTTGCTTCAATTTCTTCAAGAAAATTGGGTGAGAAATGGCTGAGATATAAGGCTTTGTTTGGTGGTTTTTCAATTTATATCAAAGGTTTGATCAAAGTGCAAGTTAGTCACTCAAGTTTGCTTTCTTTTCAAAGCTTCTTCAATACATTTCACTAATCGTTTCTCCTTCAATCTACTCTTCCTCTAAAATTGTAATTATATACCTCGGATACTGTTTATAATTGCACACGTAGTCTCTATTTATCATTTCGGAGAATTCGCTGAAATATGGGATCGATCGGAGACCGAAAAAGTTTATTATTCATCGGGCACTATTCATCGCGGTTTCCAACTTTCTCATTTCCAAATTCTGAAGAATCCAACTTACGTTGATTTAATGCATAGATTAAGAATATCTCTTTGTAAATCCATTTTGAGGAATTAAATATTCACAATTTTCGGTCAAAATCTAAGTTGCGAATCTCTGAGATCTGACATGATTTACATACACTTATTTATGGTATGAATCACTAATACAGATTCTGAATTCCCTTATGGGTCTTACAACACAGGTGGCACGATATATATTTACTTATACTGTAAAGTTACTATTCATTAATTTTACACCAGAAAGACTGGTCCTCAATTACCGATAGAATATACATTCATTCGAATCCCCAGTTATAACACCAAACGTTTAAAATCCTCAAAGGCATTAATATTACAGTGAATACAACTTATATCTCTTTTATAATTCTTGGATTTAAATCATTCAACCTTAATGCTTTATACTTAATCCCTTCGGTATCTGTGGATTTTCGGGAATCGAATTCTGACGACTTTTACATACACTCAAATTCATTACTGAACACTAATACGATCTCAGAATTTCATTATTGGAACTCGTACATATGGTCGTCTGAAAATATTCTCAATCAACAAAATTACTATTCATCCAAAAATTTTAAATCTGCCCAAAATTTCGGGTTACTACAATATACAGGTAAAAATATACATGAAAAAGATGACTAAAGGAAAACATACAAGCTCCCATGCGTCAATTTCTCTTTGGAAAGCATCACGCAGAAGACGGCTGTTATACGAGAAATGTAATTATATTAAGTTACCATGCAGTAGTAGTAACTCGCCTGTCAATTCTTACTTTTTTTTAATAATACAAGTTTAGTAATGCAAATGTCATAGAGATATTGCAAATTAGATGGCTGATGCATTGTGAGAAACTCAATGAGGTAGAAGACTTGCATTCTCAGCTTTGGAGTTTTGTATATGCAGTATGCAACGTAAAAATAGAATTATTTCCCGGGTGTGGTAAGAGACCTATAACAACTCACCACACACCTCGATTTACATCGCAGCGATTAAAGTGACCAGAAACATTATATCCATCAAATGTAATAATTTGAAAGAAATAGAAGAAGATCAGTAAAATGATTAAAGGTATAGATAAAAAATTAACACAAAATAAGAACATAAATAAGTAAATCTCAAACATAAAAATCCAAAATAAAAACTCAAAAGTCCAAAAAATGCAGAACAAAAACCGAAACACAAAATAACAAAACTCATAACAACAATAATAATAAATAAGGATTAAACTGTGAATGTATGTATATCTGGTCTTGATATAATGAGCAGAGCTGAGAAAAGAGAACACGAGTCTGTTTAAAAAAAATAACGACAAATAAATTAAATTCAATAACTGAGAAACAAACCTCAATAAGCACAAATCCGGGCCGAGAACTCAATTAGCTCTAGAACTGCTGAAAAAACAAGAAATTTTGAATTTGGCAAAATAATTTGGAAAACAAATCGAATTAAAGATAAAAAAATAAACAAAACCCGAATTTCAAAGCTCTCAATGCTCGAGACAAACACAAATCGGGGTTGAGATATTTATGTTCTCAAAGCTTGAGTTTAGTTGAGATGTGAAATTAGGATTATAATTGGGTAACGATTGAGTTGAGAAATTAGAGAAATTGAGATGTTGAGAGAGATTGGGGTTATAATTTGGTAACAATTGAGATGAGAAATTAGAAAATTAGAAATTGAGTTAGGGTCGTGGATTGAGAGTGATAGAGGGAAAGAGAGTCTGGGGTGTTTGAAAGAGGAAGAGGGAATATAATTTAGGCGGGGGAATGAATTTTGGTATTTTGGTATTAAGGAGGAGAAATTAAATAAAGGGGAGTATAACTTGTCCGCGTTTTTTCAATTTTTTTAAATTAACCATAGACAACGGTTGAAATTTCAAACCGATGCCTTGGAAAATTCGACAACGGTTATTTCATAAATCGATGTCTAATATACATTTCTCTTTTTTTTTAAATTACTATCGACAAGGGTTATTTTAATGACCGATGTCTAATATATATATAGTAACAGCGTTTTAAAAATAATCGATATCTAAAAGAACTTTAACATCGATTGTCTGAGCAACCGATGTCTAAGGACCAATCTCTATTAACAGAATTTTAGTAGTGTAAGCTGAAGACCTTTCCCAGCCAAAATATAACCGCTAGAGTTGCTCCCAATAACATTAAGAGCTGAAACGCCTCTCTTGAAAGCAGCATCAGAGTTTGCCAAACTTGTAGGGGGAGCAGTCCACTGTGGTGAAGAACTATTGATAGTTCTAGGAGGCCGAAAACTTGAGGATTTTAGCAACAAATGATATTCTATCTAAGTAAGAAAACTAGATTTAAGAGCTGCAATAGGGTTAACCGGGACATGATTAAAAATAAATATATTTCTTGCAAACCAAATTGACCATCTCATAAATTAAAATCGGAGAGAAGATGTAAGCATTTTTTTCTTAGAATTTGTTTTATATATAAGAAAACCATATTGGACGAGTTCATAGGCACTCAAAAAACTAAATGTTCAACAGTTTCCTTCTTATCGGGGCATAAAGGACAAGGCGGTGATGAATAACATTTCTTCCTAAACAAATTTTTCTTTGTTTCTAGGAAATTAGAACAAATTTTCGACATAAAATTTCATAACTTGGGCTGTTCGGATTTTGACCACATAAATTTCCAAAAAGATTTGTCTGGCACCAAAGATGAAGACGCATGCTCATTACTTTGATGCCCTAGACTCAAGGCAATATGATTGTCCGATTGCACTATATAAGAATTTTTCAGATTATAATGCCATACCAGACGATCGTGAATACCTGTGTAACTGATCGGAATTGATACAAAGTCTTCTATAGTTTGATCGGAAACATGCCCTTTCAGCTTTTCAATGTTCCATTTTCCATTCACAATAAAATCAACAACAAAAGAAGTGGGAGGAAACATGCATCTAGCATTATTTACAACAAAATTATTTTGAATTTGGGATCCAGCGATCAAACCAAAATTTAGTATTTTTACAGTCACCAACTTGCCAACGAATCCCGCCAATAAGATATCATGCCCTTTTAAAAGACTATTCCAGAACCATGAAGCTATTGGACCCTTTAATGTAGACACAAAGCTTCCCCGAGGAAAACAAATGCCTTTTAATAAACAAACCCAGAAAGAATTAGTATCAATCAGTAGCATTTATCCTTGTTTGGCTAGCAAAGCAAGGTTAAAATCTTTTAAATCTTGAAATCCCATTCCACCTTCAAATTTTGGCTTTGTAAACAAGTCTCATTTACTTCTGTGGATAGTTTTACTATTCGTGTCACCTCCCCACCAAAATTTGCGAACATCGACCATAATTTTATAAAGAAAATTTTGAGGAAGTATGAAATAATTTATTGAATAACAAGGAATAGGCTGTACAATTGCTTTTATTAAAATAAAAGCAAGAATGTGAATTTGAAGAACCCGGACACGTAAAACCATACAACCACCATAGCCGGCTCTGGGGGAGTTGCTCTTTCCTGGGGTTACCAAGTAATCTGGGGCCTCATTTTGTTAGTTCTGTTTTTTGTGTAACATGTATACAACATTGATTTTGAGTTAATTTTTAATCAAAATTTTCTTTAACTTGAATTTAAATAAAATTATTATTATACAATACAAAATTTCATTTTTGAATTTATTACAATTAAGTACTAAATATAATTAATTTTGGAGGCCCATCTATTGGTGTATAAGAAAAGCCTAACTAAAGAATACTTTTAATTTTTTGTATGGTTATAAATTATACACCTATATGATTATGGAACAACTTAGTTAAGCTAGTTAAAATCTCGAGTTATATCAAAAATGCAAGTTACAGGTAGTTGTTTTTCAAATAATACACGAGATGCTTACACGATTGTATTAACAATGTCGGTTATAGTTGTTACTACGGAAAGAAGTTTCTCGAAATTCAAGATGATAAATAATTATCTTTGATTAACCATGTCCGAATAGATACTCAACGACTTGACTATATTTTCTATTGAGAAGAAAACTTTAGCTAAACTTGATTACAATAATTTAATTTAAGATTTTGCGTATTCAAAAGTAAAAGTAGTTATAACTTAATTAGTTTTTACTTACTACTATAATTTTATAATGCTTGGCCCTTCAAGATTAATATGTTATTGTAATTTTCATATTTCTTTTATTTGTAAAATTTTTAGAGGTTAAAACTATATAGTTTGAACTAGGGCCTCTAAAATAAGTGACGGCTATTGCCACCATATATTTATCATTATCCTTGCTGGTAATATTATTCAAATGAAAGAATGTTAGTTCAAAAAATAAATCAACCATTTTTTCTTATAGTGTAATTTCTGGTATTATATATTGATACATATGCTCACATAATAAAGCCAATTACTACATATCATATTGTAACGATCCACACTTCTGGACCATTAATTCTAAACCAGAACTAAAATAAAATACAATTTACTAATACGAAAATCTATTACAAAGGTGTCTATTACAAAAGCGCAGCTAACGGAAGCCCAAAATTTAATATACTCCAATCTTAAGTCCTCGAACTCCAATGATTTCCAACTCGAATCTTATACGAAACCTGAAATTGTAAGTAATGAGCTATACAGCCCAGCAAGAAAACAATCGATCCAACTAGTTGGCCAAGTAACATGAACACATATAACAAAATACGATAATATATACGATACGATATACGACATACGAAACAAATACTTTCGATACATATTCCTATTCTTATTCGATACACACAATACACATACCACATAAACAACAATAATTCAAAATCAATAACTCATGCCACGACCACTACAACCCGGTGATAACGGTCCTAAATTTTCATAAAACTGTCACTACAATCCGGTGACTGCGGTCCTAAGTTCTTATTCGATATTTTCACAAACCATGACACAAATCAAAGATCTCAAATTATCGTCTAGACATCACATATACACATCGATACATATTCTATATCACATAATAATATCAAATATATGATCACTTAACCCAAGTTTTGATAATCAAATATAAACGCACAACACACAATTTTGAAAACACTAGCAAGATTGATCGAAAACTTACCTTAAAATTTGACCAGATCTGAATATAGCCTTTTTGACCCACTAAACGATGTTTTCTTGGAAAACACAAAGCACGAAAGTTGTAGATAACGAAAAGACCTTTCTGAAAAGTCCAGGATCACTAAATTCTGACTTACGATGAATTTTCTATGAATTTTACAAAACAACTGATTTTTGCTGAGAAGAGTCCTACGAATTTTAATGATTAAAACGAGGAAGACGAATATGATGTATTTATAACGATACAAAACCCTATATCTTAACCTACAAGTTATCCATAATAGAATATGATCCAAATTTTAGGCCCAATAGTCTAACCCAATTTTAAATCCTAGTCCTTATTTAATTTTAATCCTTTTTAATCTATTATTCTTTTATCAATCGAATTCTAAAAAATTGCGGGATATTACACATATGGTAGAAATCGACCATTTTTCTTTAATGTAATATATTATATTATACATTGATACAAATGCTCACATAATATTAACTAGTAGAATGATCCAGAAATGAATATTAGATACAGAGATTATATAGTCAAAAGTAGAGAATTATAGTCTTCATAATAAAACTGCTACTGTTAATGGTAAATATGTTCACAAAATGTATGATTAAGCTAAATTTAGCATTTTAGTCCGCGGTTTGACTAGTTTTAATAATTTCATGTGGTATGCAGGACTTAACTAAGATATCAATATCTGAGAGATATTATGGTTAATCTGATTACAATATTAGAAGAAAAAAATATATGATTAAAAATCAGCCTTACATATCAATATTTTGATGATAGTTATTAGGGTCTCTAATGCACTATTTTAGTTCCTAACAATGATAGTGACGTTTGTTTGACCAATTGAAGGCTTGGCTGTTGAGCACTGAATAGGATTAGCTTACACACGTTCATTTCTATATGTACAGATAGTGTAAAAAATTCACAAAAATGTTAACAAAAATCTCAACCTTCATATCTATATGTTGTATCTTTAATTTTTAAATCGAAATTAGTTTTTCGTGTTAAATTCCCATTCTTTCCTTCTGATGGAATATGAAAAATTATATTTTACTTTAAAATTTAAATTTTTCTTTATATAAATTATATTCTACAAACAAAATATATCTCGTTTTTATTTGGAGTTCCCAGTCTTCTTCTCTGATAAGCCCCCATCTACCTTTTTGATTAAATAAAAATAAATTTAATTTTAAAATCTCAATTTTTCTTCTAAAATTTGGTAGAATTAAATTTTGTTTTAAATTTCAATTTTTTTTATAAATGAACAAGAAAATTTATATTTCACTTTAAAATCTCAATTTTTTTGAAAATTATATCAAACAAATTCTTCTTTAAAATCAAAAAAAATAGTTCCCAATCTTTTTTCTAATAAGTCGCAATCTTACTTTTGATTGAATAAAAAAAAGTTATATTTACGTCAAAAATCTCAGTGTTTTTTCTGTCATTATTGCATTTTTCATAATGAATCGTCCATAATACAAATTCGAAGTAAGGGAGTTCTTTCATTCAAAAAAATTTATCATCTAACCGAAAGACACGTCTAAAAATCGAATACCTTAATAGTCGCACCTGAAAAACAAAGTAAACAAATTAAATCACTCGTAAAATACCGAGAATGATTTTTTTTAAAAATATTATAGGATAGACACAAATAATACTCATACATAGATGACGCAAAAAATAATCACACATAGATGACACAAATTGTAATTTGACGATATAACCAACCACTATTTACAGTAAAAATTCCTTCATAAATGTTCAAAACGCCATCATATATGGCACTACCTCATGTAGGCGCAAAATTCATCCCATATAATTAATTTTTATTTAAAAAAATTCAATTTCAAACAAATTTAAATGTTAGAGTTAAAATATTAATAAATGACTCAGTTATTTGAACTTTTTACCAAATAGTCAAATACCATTTATATAATAATTCAAACAAAAGAATTAAGAACACACTAACTTAAAGAATAGATTACCATTTGTCAAGAGAAAAAACTATAAAAAAAACTCAATATTTCTTTTAGAAATTATTAAACTTAAATTTTATTTTAAGATAATAATGTATGTCTTTTACTTTAAATTTCCAATATTTCTCTTTGATTGAATAGAAAATTTATCCTTTTAAATCAATAATAAGTCTTTTGTTTTAAATTCCTGAGTTTTTTGATTGAAAATAATAATTTACTGCAAATCAAAATATAACAAATCCATAATTTTAATCATCAGATTTAAGCTCAGATCACTCAATAACGCCACTGTAAATCAAAGTTTCCGACAAAACACATTGCCTAACTCTCTTACACTCATGAGTCAAAACCCAACAACCTCCTCTGGTACCCAAGTCATCGAATCTAAAATGAATCAAGGTTTAATGTGGGAGATTGCAATTATGAGTTTAACATTTGATTACGTCAGGGTCATTTTTTGAATGTTCTCTTTGATCGGGTGAAAGCCCGAAATACCTTTCTTTATAAAAAAAGGAAATCTAAAACACCCATTGGCACTATCACCCGCCCAAAATACCCATCGAGTGTGTGTTGTGTAAATGCGTGATCAGAATACGCATATAAAAAATACGTGTAATATGTAAATTAGTATTTAACTTCAATTAATTAATAAAATAAACGCATTGTAACCATGCGCAGAGACCAGGACTGCGCATAGCTAGCATACGTATAGACATTTCGCATGAACAACATGCGTATAGTCTGTATTCACACAGGGTCCCTGGCAATATTATTTTATTAAGATTATCTATTTGCATTGCATGTACATGGCAGTAGGTCACTGACACCTTAGTTTGTTGTTGTGTTGAACGCTCTCAAATACGCAATATCACATTAGGGGTACAAATAAATGAGGTTAGTCTTTCTTTCCAGCAGTTCAGCCTTAGCCTATCACCGATTCACTATATATTATAATAGAAAATAATGTAGATGGTATGCGCATATCAACAATGCGTGAACAACAGGTATTTTGGGCAAATTTTTCGCCGCGCATATATTTTGGGCGCTCTGATCCCAAAAACTGGGTAATTCGGTCATTGTTTCTCTTTGATTTACAGCAAATATAATATATGTGTCCATGTACACTGATTCACTAGCCATGTACACTGATTCACTAGCCAAGTAACAGCCACAAACATGTCATCACAGTTTCCGTTAAGTCAAGCGGTCAATCTGTCAGGTCATTCAGTCAACTAACGGGAGTGTCCTTAATCCTTATTATCTACTAAAATGGTGTATTAGAAATCCTGATAAAAATCATCAATATAAGACTACAGTGACCAACATGAAATTTAACTCAAAAAATATATATTGTTGTATACCGATTATTAACATAAAAATGTTTGATTTTTTATAATAAGATTTTGGGGGGTTTTCAAAATATAGTTTTTTATAAATATTTCAAAATACGACCAATTCAATAAAAATTACAAAAATACGATTTTTTAACTTTCATTTCTAAAATACGATTTGCAACCATTACAACTACAAATGCAACTTTGTTTCAAAAATTTTAAAAATCAATTTTTCGATCTGCAACCTTGCAACCTCAAAGGTAATTGTACTTGAAAAAAATTAAAAACTGATTTTTCTGGTATGCAACTCTAACAACCACACATGCAACGTTGTTTCATCAAAATCAACCAAAAATGAATCTATATGCAACTAAATCAATCAAAAATTCATAAAAAAAATCAATATATATAAATAATCCATAAAAATTGCATATTCCGCAAGCAGTTATAATCTAGCTACTAATACTTATCAAATAAACAAACGCAATTTCATTATCAACCAAAATAAAAAACTGCATAAAGTTGCATTAATTATAGATCTACATATACATATATATAGGTCGTACTCAAATGAGAACCCATTTTAAAATGAGATATGAGATCTAATCTACACCATACAAATTTAAAACTACTTTTAATCTACACCACCCATTTTAAATCTCAAAGTCATCTTCTTCAACCATCACCTCTTCCATCGTCTTTCTAAACCAACCCCCACCACCACCTCCAACCACCGGAGATCACCATTTACGGCGACCACTACCTCCGGCGACCACCAGAAAATCACCACCGTCAAACATAAAATCACCATTATTAAAATAAGAAATCACCACCGAAAACATAAAAATTACCCCTTTGACCACCTACAAACAATAAAACACCATCAAAAAATAAAAACCACCACAACTGGTCACTACTTCTACCCACTAGATCAGGCCACCAACTCCGTTCATCAACTACAATCACCAATATCATCACAAAAATCACCAAATCTAATTATAAAAGACAACGATAAAATTATAACCATCACATCACCATCGCCAAATATTTCAACAAATCTGAGCACGAAAAGAATGAAATCCTCGGAAATGGTGGTTGAAAAAGAGAGGAGGAGAAAGAAGGCTTGTGGGCGAGGAAGTGGTGACGAGGGGGTGGAGAAAGGAGGTAAAGCGGCATAAGGTTGTGGGGCGGGCTATATAGCATATTGTGGTTGTTGGTGATGGTGATGGTGAAAGTAGTTGATGGTGGTGGAGGAGGGAGAGAGAGAGAGAGAGAGAGAGAGAGAGAGAGAGAGAGAGAGAGAGAGAGAGAGAGAGAGAGAGAGAGAGAGAGAGAGATCTGGTGAGTGAGTGGTGAGTTTCAAGAGAGAGAAAAGTGTATGTAGGTGGTGGTTACCGGCGGTACAGGAGAGTAAAGGCAGTGTGGGGTGGAAAAATACTAGCAGAGGTGGGTGGTGGAGATGAAAGAGATGGGATAGGGTTAGGTGAATGAGTAGAAGAAAGACATATATGGTGTGGATTATAAAAATGTAAAAATGTTTTAAAAGTAATTAGATCTTAGTTCTCACAATAATATAAATTATCATTTGAGCAATTTCTCTCTCTCTATATATATAAATATATTTATATATATATATATATATATATATATATATATTATCTCAAAATAAACACCCAAATTGATATAACATACTAAGTAACAATCACCATATTTTGAATCGAACATACATCTAGATTTCATATATAACCCAAGATCAGATATTAGTGATTAATGAAATCTTTATGTTCATAAAAAAATACAAGATAAATTAGTGGTTGAACTAATCATCTATACAGAACTATAATAACTGAAATGAAGTTTAATATGGTTCAACGGTTATCCCCTTATTTTGGTTATTAAAAATAAAAATAAATAGTGATATACACCTACTAAACTACTAAATTGCTAAACTAATAGACATAATCTACTTATACTACAAAACTATGACCAAACTTATCCTACTAAACCACGATCACATATTCTTAATAATTATTATATTATTTTTAATATAAATCTACAATAATTATATATTTATGTAAATTTATAATAAATTTTTTTATATAATTGAACAAATATAATCTTAAAAAAATGTAAATATTGACAGGAATCGTGCATCGCACGGGATTTAAGTTAGTATTACTAAGTTTGAACCCATGATCTAATTTAATCATGCCTCATTTTAATTTAGTATCTGCTAGAACTTGAATATTAGTTATAATAGAACTCAAATATAATCTAGCACGTTTTCTAGATCAAAGCAAAATGATCAATTTCCAGAACAAAGCAATTAAGGGGGTTTCTAATCTATATTTTATATATAATACCATAACATAGGGGTTCGATGAGCAAAATTAATTAGAAATACTCTAATTAAAATCCATAAATATCGATTTCAATAATTAATACTCATTCATTTTACCTAATTAATACTCATAATTATATCAACTCATTATTATATAGCAAACTTTGATCATTAATACTTTTATTAATATTTATTAAATATTTTCACTAATATCTGGGGAGAGGTTGAACTACCTGGGGAGAGGTCGTTAGAGGCGACTATGACGAAAAAAGAAGAAGCTGATTAGGTTAAGAGGAGATATGAGTACATAATTCTGCGTATATTAATATAAAATAAATACACTTGTTAGGTCCCGAAATATCGTAGAAGGGGGGTTGAATACGATACTCACTAAATTAAAAAATTCTTTCGAATCTTTTACGGATATATAATATAGTGTTCGGTCAGCGGGTTTCATGTTCTTGAGGTAAATAGTTTTTAGGACATTAAAATAAAGAACACAAGATATTCGTGAAAGTATATATTCATATATAAATCCTCAGGGGTGTTGCTACACTCCGGTAAATAAATTAATCGGCTACAATCCAAGAACAACAATGTTCTTGCTTCTACAAAGATTTATAAATCAAATTATTTACAAAATCTATTATTATTTGTCTAAGGATTTAATTACCGGATAACGATTATAATGCCCCTAAATAATATACAAGATTTAAATCGGGCATTATAATATTTCTCCAATGAGAAGTTTAACGGATATTCAGTAAGCTTGGGCTTCTCTATGTATCTTTGTTTCTTGTTTCATCAGCTCTCGTTTGAGAAGAAAATGAATAGAACAATAATGTTGATTATTATTTATTCTGCTTCTTTGTGTAGACTTGTATATCAATTGGATAAGTGGCTGCATTTTTAACCAAGTAAACCAAATGATAGAAATCAATAAAGTTTCTGAGATGTTACTTGCATCCAGAGAGATTTTAGCACTTAAAAACTATTCAAAGAATGCATGTGAGTTGCGCCCACTAGCCTTCTGTACACACCATTTGCGCTTATAAGTACTTTGGGGAGGTTCATTATCACCATTTGTTGCCTTACAAGAATTTTCACTTAGATTTTCATCTAAGTGGTGACTACAAGATTCCTAGGAGCCTTACTTGCGACCACAAGCCTTCTAGTATAGCTCACTTGCGCCTGCATGCTCCCTTGGAGAGATTTTGACTTAGTTTTTATGCAGATTTATGCTAAGTGGTGACTACAAGCTTCTAGGAGGCCTTAGTTGCGACTACATGGCACTTTTGCCTTAGTTATCTCCTAAGTGGAGACTAGAAGCACTAGAGAGCCTCCCATTTGCGATCACAAGGAACAACATGCATTTCTGAGATAGTTTCTGCTCTTGTTTCTTATTTGTTGCTCCTATTGGATCAAGACTGCTTCTAGTACTTATGTTTTGAGCTGTACTTCTAGATTCTTACTTCTACTAAGTAATAGAATAGTCTCAGTGACTCCTACTATAAGGTAGTGATCACTTGGACTTAGATTCTGTAGAGCGCTTTAATCTTTAAATTGTCATGTCTTAAAGTCTTCTCTCCTAGTCTTTGTATAAACCATATAACCTACATATCCAGATACGAATCCTCACTTAACAATCCTTCTAATAATAATACTCAGATTCCTTTCACGAACCACTAACACCTAGTGCAACTGGTCTGGTTCACAGACGACTAACTTTGATTTAGGTCTTCGTATTATATTCTTGATTACATTGTTAATCTTATAACAACTTTATCGCTTCAAACACTGATTGTCAATAAACAATTGTACTTTCACTAGATTCTTTTCTGGTACTCAGAAAACATCTTCATTGCTACTACAATCTTTAATACTTCATTCACTGTTCTTCACTGAAGCTTGAACATATAAATCAGCTCATTTTAGTGAGTATAACTTTAAGACTACGGCTGTCTTCTTTAACCTTTGTCTATACCCTGTCTTCAATTCTTCATATTCTTATGCTTCAAACACTGTCTATCTTCAATCAATACTAATACACTGAAATTTTATTGTGGCACTGTCATACTGAAATCTTCAACACTTCTGAAACCTTGAAAGTTTTCAACCTTTATTCTTCACTGAGGCGTGAACATATTAATGAACTTCTTTCAATGACCTGTAAACAGACTTCAAAACTTCTTCTAATATTTTGATTCTTTGCAATTGTCTTGTCTTCATTTCTTCCTGATTTCTTGTTTAGACGTAGTATTATTTACCTGTCATGTTCTAGTGTCACGTCTACTGTTCATACAGCTTCGCAATCTCACCAATAATCTCCCCCTATTTGATTGTTAAACCTAACAAAAAAATTAATTGAGAGGATAACTCAACTAACAACTAGAAAAAGTAAAGTACCCGGACTTGTAAATAATGCTACTGGTTTTCTGGATCAAATTCTGCATTTCCAGATTTCTTGAGTAACTGAAATGAAAGATGCGTGTTCCTCTAGCACTGAACTGATCTTCAAGGAGTCTCATCTTCATTTCACCGATTCTTCAAATCTCTGCCATATTACACTTCTTAGTCTTGAAGTAATCATCAACAGATTATTTTGTACAACCACATTTCCTATTGAGAAGCACATATCTCTCTTGCTTCTCCCCCTATGAGAGCCAACAACTTCCCTTACGAAGAACATTGATGAACCAATACCACTTCTTCTGATCACTAGGAGATCACCTTCTTTTACCACTTCTCCCGTTCAATAGGATGTGTAGGTAAAAACAATGGTACTACCCTTTAGGAAAACAGCTTCTCCCTTTTAGGAAAATAGTATCTCCCCCTTATGAAGAATAGTGGTGAACCAATACCACTTCTTCTAATTACTAGGAAATCACCTTCTTTTACCACTTCTCCCGTTCAATAGGATCCGTAGTTTAAAACAACTGTGTGGTGTACATTTTATTTACCTTTGCTTTTTCCTGCCACTTCTCCCCCTTAGTTGAGGAATCTTCCAATATTTCTTATGTGATACTTCTTCGCCTTGGAAAAAGAGAAGGAGGTATAATGTTGTTTGAAGGAGCTATCGTATAGCACTTGGTTAGGAAAGAAGTAGCAAGTTGTAGTTTCATCAACCATGCCCCTTAAATAGTGCAATAATGGCTTCACCGTTGATCATCATGTTAACCAAACTTCCCAACATCCTTATACCTCCCAACTGTTAGATCACAATTATTAGGCCCTAACTATTTGATTCCAATTTATAAACCTTAGGTCCCCTAAGTGTTAGGTCCCAATCATAAACAGTTTTGAGTTCCTGAAGTATAGAGTTGGATCCCTAAGAATCATCTTCCGAAAGATTGAACATTACAAACCATGTTTAAGGAAAGGTAATGGGATTTGGTGTTTCTCTCTTCTTCACTGTGAGTGTGTGATTCTGTTTTGTGTACCTCACAAGTGTTTCACTCTTCTTTTCACTCATGTTTACACTCATTCTCACAAGTGTATCACTACTCTCATAGCTCCATAATCCAGTTGTACCTACAAGGAAAATCACCTAGACAACCTTAAAGAGGTCACAGGTGGTGCAATGGGAGTTCGCAAATCCTCATCCTTGTTAGACTCGTCAGATGAATCTGAGTCATAATCTACAAGCTGCTAGTTTCTCGTTGAGGGTTCCATATTTGAACTCTGGGAAGGTAAACAATGATCCAAAGAATTTAGCATAAATATCAAAGTTTCCTTCTAATATATATGAAGACACTTTCTTGTGACTCATCAGGTAAATCTGAATCATTATCAATAAGTTATCGATCTGCGCCTATGTTAGACCCGCTATCTGAAGATGTATCCACGGGATTTAAGTCTGGTAAGGTAGACATTTACCACTAACATATGGCTATTGGATCAGTATCCTCTCCTAACACATGTAAAGGCAATTGGTCCATTAAAGAACCTTGAATAATCGAATATAACCTTAAAATGGTCGAAATTCTTGTTTTTATCAACTTTTCCTTTGTGTGTATAACCTCACCTTGTGCATCAAGAATTGTTTGTGTTTGAGTTTGAGGTGGTGTCACTACATCGGATACCCTGACCGAAAGGCGAATTTCAATAGGCGCACCCTGTTGAGAGGATGAATCTAGTAACTATTTTTGTGTCTTTTCATCCATTACATCTTTTTGAGAAGATGTATGCGGGCTAGAAGTTGCCTCAATTTTAATACTACTCAACTTTGTAGGAGACAGAGCTGTTGGGTTGACTTCAGAACCTTCCTTATGTGGTGCACTAAGGCACTTTCTCCCTCATGCTTGTTCATGCTCCATTAAAAAAATTCCATAAATTAAAAAAATATATGTATTAAGAATGCATTGACATTGTAACTATTTATTTAATAAATTATACATACCCATCTAATAATTTAAGTATTATAGTTATATATGATATAAAAAAGTTTAAATTCACATAAAAATGAACTTTTATGTATTTAAGTACAAAACAAACTTGTAGTTCCATTAAGTGTTGTACTTACATTAGTTGTTGAATAACTTATCAATCACATTTTTAACACATAAACACACAACTGTTCTAATCATATTTTTAACATATAAATACATAATATAGGTATGAACATATCCAAAATTTATACATATATGCACATGCATCGCACTATCTAAAGATTACATTTTATCTACTTAGCGGACATCTAATATAAATATTTATTTTATTCGATTACCTAGACCAACAAATACACCATTTATTTTCTCAAGTATTGTTACTTGCATCTTTGAAATATTAAAAAATTACAAATTAGATATTAAAAAAGCACTAGAAACTAAAACTTATAATATTTATAAAATATATGATCATTTTGGTTTACATTGGTGTTAAGCCGCGTATGTACATGTCACAGACCGAATAAATGTTATCTACTAAAATGGATAATCTTGATAAAAATTTTAAGGAATATGTTGTAGGCTTTATGATAACTTACCAAAACACTCTAAGTAGATAAGTTAAATGTATTTGTAGCTTTCGACGGATGACCACATTATTTATCCGTTGAAAGAGTAGCTTATATGAATAAGTTTGTAGCACATTATGTATACTAGAACAGCTGTGGGATTTGGGAGTTTAACTTATTTCTAAGTCATGTTTACTATTAGAAAGATATACAAAATAGGAGGGTTAATTATAAATATAAAATTCCTTGTAATTTTGTATAAGTGAAAGAGTATCAACTGCTATGGAAACAACTTCAACTGCTAATATACAAAGTTTCAACGGATGAGCTAGTCAAGTTTCAACGGATGAGCTAGTCAAGTTTCAACGGATGAGCCAGTCAAGTTTTAACGGATGAGCCAGTCAAGCTTCAACGGATAACAGATGAAGTTTCAACGGATAACTCCTATGAAGCTTCAACGGATGATCAATCAAAATAGCTGTTGAAAGGGACTTGATAGTGATTGACACTCACATGGATTGATTATATACAAAAAGGCATGTGGCAGCCTAATTGCAGGTGTTAGAAGAAAATGAAGCATTTCCATTTCCATGCAAAATAGGGACGTTCAAATATGTTGTATATAACTGGATTGCATTGGATAGAGAAAAGAAGCAACATGTGATTGGATCTAGCTGTTCGGTTTTATTCTTTGTCTTATTTCACATGTATCTTGGTGATATATAAACCAAGAGTAGAAAATGTTTAGAAGTTAAGAATTATATTTTAATTTAGAACAACAGAGCAAGAAAGTTGTATCCTTAGTCTCTAGAGTTCTAAGTTTGTAAACACTTGTAAGCAGTTTTGTGCTATTGGCAACACAGAGTAATCTTCTCAATATATATCTCTGGTGGAAATATCAATCCACCATAAAGTTTTTAAACACATATTTATTTACTTTGTGTTCTTGAATACTATTTTTGTTTATCCGCACTCAAGCATATTCAAACACAGTTATATATATTTTTGTAAGAAGTTTTAAAATTTCAAAAAGTTACCAGAATTCCATTCAACCCCCCTTATGTAATTATGTTTATAGATTGTTATGGAATAACAATTGGTATTAGAGCAAGCTCTTAACACACAAATTCAAGAGAAACTTTGGAGCTGCAAAATCCAACAGAAACATGGTTGATAAAGCTAAATTCAAATGTTTCAAATGTGGGATGAATGATCACTTTTCCAATGAGTGCAGAAAGCCTAGCTCAGAAAAGAGAAAGTTTGAGCATGTGGATTATAAGAAGAAATACTTTGAATTGCTTAAACACAAGGAAAAGGTTTTTATTACTCAATAAAGTGACTGGGCAGCCGATGGTGAGGATGCAGATAAAGACATGAATTATGTCAACCTGGCCCTAATGGCCAAGTCAGATGAGACAGAAGTCAGTTCATGAAGCAATCAGTTAATCACTACAAACCTAGCATACCTTACTAAAGATAACTGTAATGATGTTATAAATGATATGTCTACTGAATTGTATCACTTGCCTATCACACTAAAATCACTCACTAAAGAAAATAATAGAATTAAAGAGAATAATGTGTTTTTGAGTGATAGAAATGTTGTGTTAAAAACTCAATTCATTGAGTTTGAGAAATTGAAAATAGAGTGTAAGATTACTAAGGATAAATTAAATGAATCTTTAAAGAAAGAAGAGATTTTGAGAAGGCGGCTTGAACATGAGCAAGAAGTGATCAAGGCCTGGAAATCATCAAGAGATGTAAGTGCCCAATTTGCCAAAGTTCAAGGAATTGAGTCTTTTTGTGAAGAAGCCTGGAAAAAGAACAAGAAGAAACTGGACCAAGAGTTGGTTGATGGTCTTTCAACGGATATTGAATCAACGGATGATAAAGCTTATCCATCGAAAGATAAAGCTCATCCGTTGAAAGTTAATTCTCATCCGTTGAATGAGAAAAAGACCATTAGCAAAGGAAATCTAGCAAAGATGAATGAGAAATATGGTTCAGTTGCAAAGAACTTTGTTCAAGAGGAATCAAGCAAAGCCAAAGATGCAAGCAGAGTGAATGTGGGGCATCTGTCAATGAAGCGGTTGAGTGACAGATTGTAGAAGATCGAGGTCAAGGCATATTCTAAAAGGAAAAACAATTGGAATGGGAAAGTAAGGATTAACAAACATAATAACTACACACCTGATTAGTATGCACCTAGAAGGACATGTGTTAAGTGTGGTAGTATTAATCATTTATCTACTAATTACAAGTATGTGATACATGCACCCATTTCTACACATCCATCTTTGCCCAACATGCCCATATCACCCATACATGCTTTGCCTGTTATGCCTGCACAAAATTTATCTGCACTAAATACTAACATGCCATTTGCACACAATCCTTATTATGATGCATTTAATATGCCTCAAATTCCATTTAGCATATGCCTTATTGGAATAAAATTTTTGCACAATCTTTGTCATACCATGTTAATCCCAATATGTCTGATAATTATATAACCGATCAAGGATTTCAAAGTCCCACTCCTAAGATAAAGGTTGATTTACAGTCACCTAAGTCTAATGATGGAAAGACTAAGAAGCCTAAGAAAAAAACTAACAAGGCTGGACCCAAGGAAACTTGGGTACCAAAATCAACTTAATTTGGTTTTGATATGTGTTGGGAAAAAGAAAGAATATTTGGTATCTAGACAGTGGTTGCTCAAGCACATGACTGGAGATTCTACCCTACTCACTGAGTTCAAGGAAAGAGTTGGCCCAAGCATTACCTTTAGATATGGGAGTAATGGGTATAATATGGGATATGGCTTAATTTCAAGAGAGAATGTCATCATTGAAGATGTTGCTCAAGTTGATGGACTCAAACATAATCTTTTGAGTGTAGGTAAATTATGTGATAAAGGCAACTATGTTACTTTCACAACTGAAGCCTATGTTGTTACCTGCAAGAAAAATAACAAAGTGGTCCTTACTGGAGTGAAGAAAAGAAATGTGTACCTAGCTGACTTCAACTCAATAAATGCAGATTCTATTACTTGTCTTTTCAGCAAAGCAAGTCAAGATAAAAGTTGGCTATAACACAAGAAACTATCTCATTTGAACTTCAAGACCATGAATGAATTGGTTAGGAAATACCTTGTTAGAGGCATTCCTCAAGTTGAGTTCTCAAAAGATGGACTGTGTGGTGCATGTCAAAAAGGAAAACAAGTGAAAGCATCATTCAAAAGGAAGCTTGAATCAACAATTGATGAACCTCTACAACTATTGCTCATGGATTTGTTTGGACCAGTCAATGTATTCTCAATCTCAAAGAAGAAGTACTGCCTAGTGATTGGGAATGACTTCTCAAAATTCTCATGGACATATTTTCTTGCATCTAAAGATGAAGCTAGTGAATTATCAATCATATAAGGCAAGTCAGCAATCATCATGATCTCAAAGTAAGAAGAATTAGGAGTGACAATGGAACTCAGTTAAAGAATTCTACTATGAGGTTATTCTGGGAATAAAATGGAATCATGCATGAGTTCTTTTATTCTAATAAAAGAACAAAAAGTGGAAAATAGGAAAGACTAGAAGCAAAGATAACAGTATATTCATATTTATATATTCCAAATTTTAATACTCAGTGGTAACAGATTATTTGTTCCTAGAACATTAAATAATAACACAACCAAGCTGGTATCCTGTAATTCTTTGGATTTATACTACGAACAACCATTATCACCGCCATAACCTAAGCATTAAAAAGGATCTCAAGCATGAATACCGATTTGTTTGGCAGAACTAACATATAAACTGGACATAGTTTATGAACAAATATTATATTGCTGATGATCACCATGGCAACAACGTAACAGCCAGCCGATAACTAGCTAAAATTAGACAAAAGAAGACCAGAATGTACCATTATGAAGTTCCATGTTCGTCCAGAATGTATTATTATGAAGTTCCATGTTCTTCAATATATGTTCTGATATATCATGAAATAAGACTATGATTCTCTTGTCAGCAATCTGAGAGAATCGAACCTGTGAAGTTACATAATTAAAAAAATGAATTAGCATAGCAGAATATCAAAGTTAACAAGCTGAGAAAAAGTTGAAAGACAATAGAACTAATATTCATCTCTAGATAGTGATAAGGGATGGAGTTCACAAAGTATAAAAGAATTTATTTACCAAAAACAAAATTATAAGGAAAATCTATACTTGTACAATGCAGCTAGAAGTTATCTTTTCATTCCTTTACCTCTTCTTTATTTTCTTTTAAATTTCAATGAATTAACAAAAATAATGGAGGAGAAACTCTTAAAGACAGTTAGAGGGGGATCACCACAAAAAATCTCACCTGTAACCTATTTTTTTATCTGAAGATGGCATCAAGATCCCAAAACATCTATGGCTTCACATCCTTGGCTCTAAATTATTGTAAATATCCAATAAATTTGTTGTATTTATATCCGAAGGGTCGATGTCTTCATTTGCCAGTGACACAAAATATAAAATAATAACATTGATATAATTCAAATGTATCAATGTAAACATGAAGAGTGTGCGTAACTAACTCTGAAGTTAACTAAACGTTGTAAAAGAAAAGTGCTTTTGTTGGAACCTAATCAGAAGAGTACACAAGTTATGTGGCCTACTAAAATGTCAAGGGGGACTTGTTTTTAGGAAATTTGCTGACCATCATCGTGAATTTGTTTTATCTACGTAGGTCTGGTTTCTGGTTTGAAAGAGATTGTGGTTTTCTCAGCAACATATTAAAATCTTAATCAAATTATTAAAAAACACTACCTAGTAAAATTTTGTAATCTGGAAAACACATGTAACAAATTGTTTACAAATTATAACAATGTGCTTGCTTGTATGTATCTAGTCCTAAGATTTGGAACATGACTCACAC
Source organism: Apium graveolens (assembly GCF_009905375.1). NCBI lineage: Eukaryota > Viridiplantae > Streptophyta > Magnoliopsida > Apiales > Apiaceae > Apium > Apium graveolens. Next base: position 231,744,612 of record NC_133655.1, read on the forward strand.
TCACTAGAGAAGTCAAATAAAATGTATCATTGGTATATTTAGTTTTGCTGACATAAACTAAGTTTGAGTTATCGTAATTTTGAATGCCTATGATTAAATCCTTAATTGGCTATCAACTAATCCTACTAGTACGTCTGCCGCTCACTTGTCAACAGATATAAGTCTTACTAGGCTAATAACATATTCATAGTTACTAAATATAATAAAAGAAGAATAAGCAAGAAGGAACATACCAGCTGATTGCTCTTGTATTTGACTAAATAATCTCTTTCTTGGGTAAATAAAAAGGTCTGATAAATTAACAGTGTCACCGACATAAATGACACTTTGCTCCTCCTCCGGAATCCTCTGTTTCTGCTTCTGCTTTTGCTTCTTCTTCTTCTTCTTCTCTTTTGGTTGCTTTCTAATAAAAACTTGAAGATCTTCACTATGTTTGCGTTTTAAACTTCTTATCATCACCATTAAGCCCTTTGAGTCGAGGTTTAAAATTTATGAGGTATGCACGTACATGATCTATATACAACTTCTTCCACATATAGCATCTTGGTTACTTATGATTGATTGTGGAGGAGAGTTTTCTTTTTCTTTGCTATTTCCTCGTCTGTGTTCTCTGCCTACAATGGATAACCAAAAAATGCTTCAAATTGAAAATGAATCCAAAATACATGAAGAATTTTGAGCATATAGATATTTATAACAATACAAACCAGTAGAAAGATCTTCAGAAGTGAAAATAGTCCATGGTGGACGACGAGAATCTCTGTGCAAACCAGTACAAAGGTCTTCAGAAGTCGGAAAATTACATACTTACAACTCAACTTAGTTTTAGCCTTCAAGGTTAACATATAAGTTTGTCAAATAGATGGATATCAATCAATCTAGAAGCAGTATTACTATTTACCTAGAACTAGAAGCAGCCAAAACCATATACGACGAACTTCTCTCAAGCATTTCATCAAACACCTTAGCCGCCTCCTCAAACTCGCCATTTCCCATTTACCCATCAATCGTACTATTCCAAGAGACCTTATTCTAAGAAAACTGAAGCCTCAAATCCCCAAATCCAACCCGAGCTAAAGCCCTAATTTTCAATTGAAGATTCAAAATCAGCCCCCAAAGAGAAAGACTCTAAAATAATTAAATAAATAGTGAAAAAGACCTAAATCTGATAAACTTCAAAATTAATCAAAGAAGGCTCAAATCAAAGTTGTTTTATGTATGTATATATTATGAATACACATTAAGAGAAGATAGAGGGGGGCGAGAGAGGTCGAGTAAAGAGAGGGGGGAAAGAGATGAGTGAAAGTGGAGGGTTTTGATTTGGTCTATTTGGTTTTTTTATCTGTACAAAAATTTTGTTTTCCGCTCCTTGAACCAAATTAAGCCGCCTCCCCCGATTTTATCTCTTTTTCATTTTTTCATATTAACTATAAATATTATTAAAAAATTAAAATATACACATTGTATTTATGATAAAAATTTATTGATTTAAATAAATTTTAAAAGTTCATAGTTATTACAAACTGTTATTTTGACAAATAAAAGTTGAAGTAATTTCAATCAAAATTTATTAGTTTTAATACTAATTAAGTAAAATATATTAATTATATATTTAAATAAATTATTTTACTTGTTACAAAATGTTTATAAGTCAATTATTTGATATAATATTACTTTTCAAGACGAATACATAAATTATTTATCCAAATAAAATATTTATAAAAACAAATTTTATTTTTGGTTTAAATTTACATTTTTTTTTATTCTTGGTCTATAGCAACACATTATCTCATGTTAGCTCTACTCAACACCTCAGTGGTCTATGGCAACACAGTCCTGTAACTTTAGTAACCCGCATAATGTAGGTGTTGTGATAAGGTGAAAATTTCACATATGTAGTAACATAATCTAAGGTAACACCCCTACTCAAATGTTCAGTTAGGTCATCTAGGCGTAGTGACTATAGTTGTTCAAAAGAAAATTACCATATTTCTAGTTGGTTCCTCCCAAAAGGATGTAACTCTTGAAACAAGCTCTCCACCAAGAGCATGGAACAAGAGAGGTAGGGACACTGGCCAGACACAAACTTATATAAGAAAGAAGAAGGCCAAACATATGGGGGAGTCACAGGGTGCACACACAGTGTCAACTATAGTCAAAGACTCGGTTATTGCACCTTCACAAAGTCAGTTTGATGGGGCTCCAGTAAATGTGAAGTCACAATCCTATTCTCTCATAATCGAAACACCACACACACATATTTCTCCAAAAATTATCTGGATGTTGATATGATAAAAATATCAATTCTTGATTCTCCATCTCTCAAATTCATGGTGGAGCCAACTACTCATGCAAGTGATCATCATCTAATTGATGATTTGTTGGATCACTTGCCAATTCTTTCCCAAACTATTAGAGAGTCTGTGCAACAAAATCTAAAATCAATCTCCACAGACTCAACAATAGTCTCAACCTCTATTCATCTCATTTCTTCAATCTCAACGGATTTCCATAATCCGTTGATAAGTGATTGTCTTTCAACGGATATGATTCATAACAGTCATCCGTTGATAATTCCAACTACACTTTTAACGGATATTTCACATCCGTTGAATGTCACTGCACAACTTGATATTTCCGAATCTATTACAAGTACAGATGATTTAGTAGTTGTCCAATCACTCTTAGGTTTGAGGGAAGGGAGTGAATTGAGTCAGAGGCTGGGTTGCTCCCAGGAAAAAGGAGAGGAAAAGAGTGAACATATGCAACTATTTCTTCCAGCATGGAAAAAGAGAGTGAGAGGAGTCCCACCTTAGATGGTGAAGGTGAGGGTGGTGAGCCAAGGGGAGCCCTTGATGCAAGAACAGAGTGAAAATGAGAGAAAGGCAGGTACATGAGATATAAGGGTGACAGCCATTGCAAGCGAGTTAAAGAATGTCAATGAGTATGAAAGGAAATGACTATATCAGTAAGAATACAGAGCTGTTATAGATTCTATTTCATAGATGCTGAGACATTTACTCACCCTGTCACAGCCTATCAAACATTGGTTATTCAGGGCAATGAGGAGGCAGAAAGGACCCTAAATCTAGTACACACAATAGCATCAATGCAAAGGGCTAAAGATGATTTGTCCTCTCTACCTCCTACAGCTGATGATGTGGACTCAAACTTTGGAGCTCATGTTGATTCTGAGTTTGAGGATGATTTTGGTGATGAGGCTGGCACCAACTTAGGGGGAGATGAAGGCACAAGTTCTTCTGTTCAAACTCCAAAATGGATGCTCAATAAAGAATGCAGTTATCATCATTTCACAACAACCATGTTTAAACTATTCAACCAAAGTCAGTCAGCCATTCAAGCCACTACAAATGCCAGCACCAAAGCTCTATTAGAATCCCATCTTGAGTCTCTCCAACTGCACAAAATTCAACATCTTAAATAGACTCAAAATATGGATGACATGAAGAATGCAGTTGAGGCAGTTAAGAAAGAGTTGAATGTGAAGATTCAGGAAAAACTTCCAGAAGCAACTGTGAGGGAAATACAGCTCAAGCTGAGAAAGGAAAGTGATTTGGCAAGAAAGGTTGAGTCTCTCACTGACCGACTATCTAAAGTTGAAAACTCAGTGGCGAAGATACTGGAAGGTCGAGAAAACAGACTCAACTCCTTCAACAGGTGGGGGCTGCTCAAACTTCAAACCTTGTTCTACTTGATGCTAAAAAAAAGGGGGAGAAGGATGTGCACATACAAGTCAGTAAAGTAATAATTCCAGCTATTACTATCTCAAAGCCACCAGTCTTGGACAATAATGATCTCATAAATCTTGCAGCAGCTGAGCTCAAGATGAAAGAAAAGAAAAAACCGATTGATGAAAAGATTGCAAAGGTATTTGGTTCAACTATTATTCACGCAAAATCTGTAAAGCATTCTACACAATTGAATCCAATTACTTTGGAAGAGATGAAGCTGGTAAAAGGAGAAAAGGATGAACCTTCAATGAAGAATGAATTCAAGAACTTTGTGGTGCTAAATCCTAAACAAGCAAGTGTCACCATTTCAACAAAGCACCCAATGTTGGTTGATTACTCGCCTCCTAGACCTGATGAAGAAAAGCTGATGGGTGCATCTATTGCTAGTTTCAAAACAACCAAGGATGCCATCTTAAGAGAAAGAATAGCTAGACTCTACAGATATGGAAAGATGATATGTGTAATGACTGGGCACCCTCAGTTTGGGGAAGCTAAAGATGAAGAAAGGAAAAGGCTAGGAGCTCAGAAAAGAAGGAAGAAGCATGCCACTAAAGGAGCTAAAAGAAAATTGGACATGCCTGCAACTTCAGCTGAAACTGCAAAATCTTTATCTGAAGAAAAGCAAGTACCAAAGAAGTCAGGAAAAGGGTACTGGAAGGTTAGAGCCAAGGGGAAGATCAATGAAGATGAAGAAATGAAAGCTGAACCAATACAATCTACAACCTCAAGTCAACCAATTGCGCCCACTTTGGAGCCAGCTAAATTCAAGGTTCATACATGTGTAAATTTCCATGGTAAACCAATTATACCTAAGGATGAACCTATAGATTGGGACTGTTTACCTATACATGAGCTAAATCTAACAGTACCAGTCAAAAAGAAGACTCCAAGAAGGAAACACATAGGAATCAAGTCTAACCCACCTCAATTCAAAGCCATCTCCAAGCCTAAACCCACAGTCAACAAGGAGGATCAACTCTTCATATATGACATCAAAGAATTCACAAACATCAATCTTTATCTGGATGAGTTAAAAGAAATAAGAGGGATTGATGATTCATACAAGCTACCAAAAAGATTGGTGTTTAGATACAAGGGTGGCAAGGAGATTACATAGCCTCTCTACATAACTTTCAATGAAGACTACAAAGAGATGTTCTCTACAATGAAGAAAGATTTTGGATTCACTAAGGTGGCCAAATCAGAAGTACTCAGCAAGATCAGCGAAATCAAACAAAGCTAGAGAGATCGAAATGCACTACCTCGAGTTTTGACTATCCCATACACTGGTGATAGAGTGCATTTGATACCCTACTGGATGATGGAGTTTATAGATGAAAAAATAGTCAGAAGATTTTTCAGAGTTGAAGACCAACTGCAAATATCAAGCAATGATACACTTAGGGAAATGCAGGAGATGTTGGATATTAACAATGGAAATGAAGTCGAATTCTATAGACAACTCCAAAACCAGATTGAGGAGAATAATGAGAAGCTGGGAAAGAGGACAAGGGATTCAATAAAAAAGAAAATAATCAGCTCAGTCTAGAGGAGCACCTAGAAAATGACATGTAAATATTCTTTACTTTCTTGGTTCAATTTTTCAATAGAAGCATTTTGTCGTTTATCTACTTTTTAATGTATTAGTATTTATAGGGTGTTTTGTTATCATCAAGTTAACCTGAATTTATGCTTATAACTCTATTTCATAAATTGGGGGAGATTGTAAGGAATATGTTGTAGGCTTGATGATTACTTACCAAAACATTCTAAGTAGATAAGTTAAATGTATTTGTAACTTTCAACGGATGACCATATTATTTATCCATTGAAAGAGTAGCTTATATGAATAAGTCTGTAGCACATTCTGTATACTAGAATAACTGTGGGATTTGGGAGTTTTAGTTATTTCTAAGTAATGTTGACTACTAGCAAGATAAACAAAATAGGGGGGTTAGTTGTAAATATAAAATGCCTTGTAATTTTGTATAAGTGAAAGAGTATCAACTGCTATGGAAATAACTTCAACTGCTAATCTAAAAAGCTTCAACAGATGAGATAGTCAAGTTTCAACGGATGAGCTAGTCAAGTTTCAACGGATGAGCCAGTCAAGTTTCGATGGATAACAGATGAAGTTTCAAAGGATAACTCTTATAAAGCTTCAACCGATGATCAATCAAAATAGCAGTTGAAGGGGACTTGACAGTCACATGGGTTGATTGTATCCAAAAAGGGATGTGGCATCTTGATTGCAGGTGTTATAAGAAAATGAAGCATTTTCATTTCCATGCAAAATAGGGGCGTTCAAAGATGATGTATCTAACTGGATTGCATTGGATAGAGAAATGAAAAAACATGTGATTGGACCTAGCTGTTAGGTTTTATTCTTTGTCTTATTTCACATATATCTTGGTGATATATAAACCAAGAGTAGCAGGTGTTTAGAAGCTAAGAATTACATTTTGATTTAGAACAACAGTGCAAGAAAGTTGTATCATTAGTCTCTAGAATTCGAAGTTTGTAAACACTTGTAAGCAGCTATGTGTTATTTGCATCACAGAGTAATCTTCTCAATATATATCTCTGGTGGAAATATCAATCCACCAGAAAAATTTTAAACACCTGTTTATTTACATTGTGTTCTAGAATACTATTTTTGTTTATCCGCACTCAAGCATTTTCAAATACAGTTATATATATTTTTGTAAGAAGTTTTAAAGTTTCAAAAAGTAATCAGAATTTCATTCAACCCCCTTTTATGATTCTGTTGATAGATTGTTAAGAAATAATAAAATTTATTTTTTAAATGTAACCATGAGATGCCTAAAATGTTCCGAGATGTGTATTTATTAATATTGAACGAGAGAGTGGGGAAGTTATCTAGGTCAAAAATAAAAAATTTAAAATACTTAAATTCAAATAAAAGTTATAAAATAAATTTATATGTGAAAAAATACTATATTCTGCAACTCAAACAACCATAAATATATTTACACGAACCCCATGGATCGCCCTCGTCAAGGACAACAAAGAATACCCCTGCAAACATATTGTTTCCGCTTAATGTAAAATGTCGAAAAATTCACCAATACCACTACACCAAAAGAAACCTCCTCGTATACACAAACAAGTATATAATCCATAATATGAATATACAATCAACAACTGAAGAGGGGTGTATTCAATCAAGATTTTAAAGGATTTTTTTGGATTCATGAAATCAAGAGGTATTCAATTTGGATTTTAAAAAAATCCTTTGAAATCTGATGGTATTCAATGTAGATTAGAAAAAATCTTTTAAAATCTGAGTGTATTCAATTTAGATTTTAAAAAGTCTACTGAAATCTAGGGGTATTCAATTTAATTTTTTTAAAAGTCCATCAAAATCTGATGGTATTCAAAAATCTGTGGATTTTTTTTTAATTGAAAAAGTTGTGGATTTTATTGGATTTGCTAGTTCATTTTTAATATTTTAAAATCTCTTTAAAATACATGAGATTTTGAAGGATTTGTGGAAAACTTCACAAAATCAGCAAGACTCTGCAAGATTTTTTCATCAACTCCGTCAAAATCCACTAACAATTAAAATCAACGAAACTCTTCCAAAATCTATGAATTATTTTCAATCCTTTAAAATCTGAAATGAATACACCCCCTAAAATAACAATAATTCGTGTAATTTATAGCATGTTCGACGGGCTATATATAGAGCTAGTTAGCGTACAACCATTCAACTCCGACAAACGAAATTTAAGCATTCACACGCACAAAGTTTTATTCAATATTCTCTTCGTCCCTCCCAATTATTATCGTTTCCAAGAAAGTGCCCAACACGTATTTTAAGATAAATATAAAGTAGAGTCCAGTAACTTTTTTTATAAATTTTCTTTTTCTGAATAAAAGTTTAAACGTTCTATTTGTATTCAGAAAAAGAATTTTTTTAAAAAAAAAGTTATACAATTATATTTTATATTTATCATAATATACGTGTCAGACAATATATTACAATTGGGTGGAACCTAGGAGTATAAAAGCAGGGATCAATTTAATAAATCAGATTCAAGAGCATCTAACAAGAACTCGGGGGTACATTTTCCCACCAAACATGATCAGGGGCCTGCGACATTTGTGAAGTTTAGCTGCTGACCTTTCTTAAGAAAACTTAAGAAGATTCACACATGACACAACCTATGACAACTGTTACGAATCGCACTGAAATACAAACCGTAATTCGATCACAGTACATTAAACTCAAAAGCTTTGAAGAAAAGAACTGATGAATAGCATGCAACCATGCATTATCACTCTCTGTACAGAAAGTTACAAGTTATATGAGACAAATAACAAAATGCACAGAAGCTTTCCCTCGTCAACCAAGAGATCGGGGAAAAAACACCATGAAGTAATGAAACAACAGATCAAGGAGGAGCAGCAGCAGTAGTATTATAGATTTATAGTAGCACTCAGAAAATATCAGTAGTGTGGGCAAGTATAAAATCACAGAAATTAAAAAAAAAAACAAAAAATAGGAGATGATCAAAATTCAAGGGTACCCCACTTGTAAACAAGTCTCCCAGAATATTCTGTTCTTTTCCATTTCATTGACAATCAATATATCAACATTTCTATTACCAGCAGGTCTGGATTCTACTTCTCCTTCTCCTTCCTCTTCTTCAGCCTTGGACAACACCATCATTTGGCCACACCATTGATCCTCATAACTATCAAATTCAGCATCGTGGTCAGTGTCGTCACTAGAACCATCATTATCGCACTCATTATCCTCCTGAAAATCTAGCACCATGTGATCATCAGAATCATAACTGCAAGATTCAGCATCATCACTGTCTTGGATGTTTGCAAAATTGATGTCAGAGTCTTTAGCTAGCTCAGAGTCTCCGGTATCCTCAAAGAACAAGAAACTATCATGGGCAATTTCATTATTATATCTCCAAGACATGGATCACCTACTGTGAAGCATGCAGGCTTAAACACAGTTACACAGGAATAATGTATGTAAATTTTGTTATGCTTATTGCTTAATGAATGGAGAATTTGATTGAGGAGGTGTGTTACATAAATAGTAAGCTTAGTATTCTTAGTCAATATGATAATGACCTTGTTAATTCATCGTATCTCACCCTTAGTCCTGAGTTAATGATAAGTCTAATGAAGCATTTGGGACCAAATTGTTCTACTTTTAATGAATGCCAACAAGAAATATAATCCCACTTATATATAGCTCTACATCAACTATTAAGTGTTAGACTTTTTTTCCAATCATTATTGCAACACAAAGCTTACTGCAGAAGACATTTACCACTTATTTATCACTACGTGGACAAATATATGTGTCTGTATATCATCCACCTACAATTGCAGTTTTGGCAGTGAGACAAATGAGCACTATATTAAATTGTTGGTAAAAATGAATAGGTATTGCCGTCAAAGGATTCTATAATGTACCATGTATCTTCCATCATATTATGCACATTGATGTGCATATAGGGGCAGATCCGATTAAGGTGAGGGGCTACAGCCTACAGTTTTGAACTTACTAAACTTTATTAAGAGTTTGATGCTTAAAAAATTATGATTCTTTTCTTCGAATGCTTAAACTGTGGTACTAATTCATTCAAATCAAACTTTTATTTTACATTCTATTATTTTCCCCACTAGACCATTATACAAATATATAGTGAGCATCATGATGCATGCAGTGCATAATCCTTGACAAAAGGAGGACAAGATAAGCATAAGGTAAATAGTTTTTCCATAATCTACAAGTTCAAGGAAGTAAAGAATTCCTACATTCTTGCTAACTTAGATGGAATGACAAACAAGCTACAGGCCTACAGTTTAATGAAAACAATCAATTCAAATCATGTCATGTCATGTATATAAGGAGATATCTAGAAAGTTTGGCGAGATTACCTGGAACAAGCTGTTTCTCTGTAACAAATCAGCAATGTCTCTTGACAAAGTCGAAATTTCAAAGTCACATTCTTGTAAGTATGGAATATAACACATCTAAGCCATTGGTTCAAGTGAAAATTTTCCAACTGCTTGTCCTGCTACTGCCATTATACGACACCACTAAATAAAGATTTAGTCAATCAATTATGAGAAACATTAAAGTATCATAGAGGAATTTTTTTTAATTACAGTTTTGTACTACTTTGAAAATTGTTTTAATGATTATATGTCCATCATGGAAGATTTTTATGTATTAGAACCCAAAATAATACCATGCCAATAAAGGACATCATGCTCCAAATAATTAAAGCTGGGAACTCTTTTCTGCTGAGGTATCAAGATGTCTCCAAGGATTGAGAGCTTCTCTCCTAGCTAAGGATGGCAAAATTCATATATCAAGCAACCCAGAATAAAAAATGAAAAAATTTAAGGCAAGGTCATTTACCCCTGAAAATATTAAAAGGTTCATGGTTAATTTAAAAAGTAAGCAGAAACTCTTGCAGACAATCATAATACTCTACTATCTAACAAACTGGCTGCAACATCCTTTTTTTTTCCAAGTTCTGGCTGCTAAATCTACATATCATATAACCCCACTTACATATAGCATATGAGAGATAGATACATAGATTTTAAGTCCGTGACTAGGGCTCCAGAAGGCTATATAGTTCAATACAGGTATTCTAACTGACATTAATATATTTGACACAGGTAAACATCAAAACTGTAACTACTGAACTATGTAAGGGATCTTGTAAAATTGCAGGCCTTAGTGCTTGAGCCTCGAGTCGAGTCACAATTTACAAAGACATGCTAGTTTATAAGCCCAAACCTACTCAACTCGGATTTCTGCTTAATGTCGATGTAAGAATAATTGACAAACAAGAATAGGAATTGAATCATATACATCTATTGAAAGCAAACTCGCCGAATGAGTCAAGGATGCAGAAGTGTCATCTGTGAAGAAGGGAACTACGAGTGGGACTGATTGATTAAGAAATAAAACCTTGCTGAAAGAACAACAATATAAAGATGCAGGTCATAACTGGTCATTGTCATCATATTATTTTTCCTTTAATATAGGTTGCTGAATCTTATTTATCATTACCTGACCAAATTTATAGATCTGTAAAGTGTAACATATTTATTATATCTTAGAAATATATTTGAATTAAATTATAGACAAACCATCAAATCGTAATAGATCCAGTGTGATTATACATAATTCTTGTGTTGCCTTTTACTCTTATGATGTTTATACAGGGTCCTAAAACTAATGTCCTCCAACAAGACTATTAGTATCTGGTTTCTTTGCTACCCAGCTTAAATTGTATCCTATAATTATTAATTTGAAGCAAATTCATAATGGAGCCAGAAAAGTTTACACTATTCATCATCTCTCTAGATATAGAATTATAGATAGTGAGATGTAAGGTGGATTTCCTTGCTATGGTCCATGTTGACATACAAACAGTCCATTGATATTCGAAAGTAGCTGTCCAAATACCACACCATCCAAAATTAAAAATATCAATAGTAACCTAAGATTTTAAGGTTTCAAGAGAGCTGGGTTATACAAGTTAATTAACAAGGTATCGGGATGGAGGTCTCCGGTTCGAAATATATGACAAGTGTTGTAAAAAAATTGAGGATAACTTGGATTATTCTGAAGTCCTGAGAAATAATTTCATATTGAAATAATTTGGTGGTTAACCAAACTTTTCAACCGGATAAAATCAGAATATAAGAACAGAGAATGATGTATTTTGTGTGAATTCAACAACCAACCTTTTGTTTTTTTTTTCTAATTAGATGACCAAATATGTTGCAAGTATTATATAGGTGTCCAAAAGACATGTCCTAAGACACGTCCATACATGTCCAAAAGACATGTCCTAAAACACGTACTTTGAGGTATGCGGTTTTGTCTAAAAGACATGTGTTTTTACATTAACACCAATCTCCGCCAATATCGAAAATCATAATAAACTCAAAAAAGCATGCATTCCGCACTCTCCCGACTTGTTTGATGAAATATTACAATCACATTGGTCAACTAGTTAATCCAATTACACTAAAATATCTAACAATCCTCCCCCATTTTAGCGTAATCCATGATTAACTAAACAAAATCACAACAAACAACAAATTTATGCATATATGAAATATCATGACGATTGAATTTCATATTAGTATATTACATATCCCAGATATTCGAATATCAAGGTATCACAACTGATTGAACCTCTGTTATTCATAATGAATACATGAAGATAATATACACATAAATTTACATTCTCAAATGTTCTCACTTGACACTATCTTTTACTAGCCTTGTGTCCTAATCCTTCATAAGCATAATAAGGTCAAGTCCTAACTTCTTGAAGCGGCTAAACTTCATGCTCACATAGGTAGCTCTTTTATTCTTTCACCTGCATATGCAATTTTTCAAAAGAACTATTAAGAAGATAAACTTCAACCTCCTCAACTTGCAGGTCTGAACACATACCTTGGGATGATACTATTAATGTGTTCCAATCTCTAGATGTTAAGCTTTCCGCATTGAATTCAACATCTAATGTCATATTAGATGGGAATTGGGTATCTCAACATGAGAAATTTTAGATGGACTTTAATCCCACCCCTACAGCCGATTTGTACACAAGATCTCTTCTCAACCCTTTGGTCAAATGATCGGCTAAATTATGTTGAGTTCTTATAAACTCCACTGATATAACACCATGCATGATAAGCTCTCGAATCATGTTGTGTCTAACACCTAAGTGTCTAGACTTGCCTTTGTACACTTCTCTATAAGCATTAGCCAAGGCAGACTCACTATCACATCTGATAGATATGGGAGATATCGGTTTAGGCCACAATGAAATTTCATAAATCAGATTTCTTAGCCATTCAGCTTCTTTACCAGCAGCTGATAATGCTACAAACTCAGATTCCATTATTGAGTTAGTAATGCAACTTTGTTTTTTTTATGCCCAAGAAATAGCACCTCCCCCAAGAAGGAATACCCAACCACTCGTGGAAGAATGATCTTCTTTATCACAAATTCAACTTGCATCTGAATGACCTTCAAGAACCGAAGGAAATCCAGTATAAGTCAAACCATAATACATGGTTCCTTTTAAGTACTTGAACACTCGGCTTAAAGCTTGTCAATGATGTGAACTTGGTTTGCTAGTAAACCTACTAAGCTTACCAACAGCATAGGCTATATCTGGCCTAGTGCTTATCATGGCATACATGAGGCTACCAATCGCTCTTGAGAATTCAAGTTGAGATACTACAACTCATTTACTAGATACTAGCTTAAGACTAAGATCAATAGGAGTGCTAACTGGAGAACAATTATTAAAGTTAAATCTTTTCAGAATCTTCTCAATATAATGAGATTAAGAAATTGAAATACTATTTTTCGTACGCTTGATCTTTATACCAAGAATCACTTCAGCCTCTCCCAAGTCTTTCATGTCAAAATTAGATGACAAAAATTTCTTGGTTTTATCCACTTGATTTTGGTCAGTACCAAAAATCAACATATCATCTACGTATAAGCAAATTACAACTCCTTTACCAGAAGCATCAAACTTGCTATATACACATTTGTCTGCTTGGTTAAGAAGAAAACCATTAGATAAAATCACACTATCAAATTTTTGATGCCAATCTTTTGGTGCTTGTTTAAGACCATACAAAGATTTCTTCAACTTACACATCTTGTGCTCACTATCAGGCATAACAAACCCTTCCGGTTATTTCATATAAATCTCCTCATCTAATTCACCATTCAAGAATACAGTTTTTACATCCATCTGATGAATTACAAGGTTGTGTATAGATGCAAGTGCTATCAACAACCTGATAGCAGAAATCCTAGCAACAGGAGCATAAGTATCAAAGTAATCAATCCCTTCTTTTTGCTTAAAGCCTTGTATAACCAATCTGGCTTTAAATTTATCTATAGTACCGTCCACTTTGATTTTTCTTTTGAAGATCCATCTGTTTCCTAATGCTTTACAGCCAGGAGGTAGATCACTCAATTCCCATGTGTTATTATTCATGATAAAATCCATCTCATCCTGAATAGCTTCTTTCCAGAATGCAACATCCCTTGATGTCATTGCTTCATTAAATGTTTTTGGATCCTCCTCAATAATAAAACAATATTGGTACTCAGACTCAATCACAACCTCATCTCTTGAACCTTCAACCAAATAAAGTTGAAAATCAGGTCCAAATAATTTATTTTTTCTAACTTTAAAGCTTCCCCTTGGTTCAGAAGGTCCATGAACATCTTCAGTTTGAACCGGGTTCCTACTGAAAGAATTCTGAATCATGTCTCTTGGTCTAGGTATAGATGTAAATCTATTTTCATCAAAGTCAGCATCTACTGACTCGATAATCGTATTCACAGATACATAATCATTAGATTCTAGTACATAGAACCTATATGCAATAGAATGCTCAGCATACCCCACAAAAATACAATCTAAACCTCTTTCACCCAAGTTTCTCCTTTTGGGTTCAGTGAGCCTTACAACTGCTCTACATCCCCAAACTCTCAGAAAACTCAATTTTGGTGGCTCTTTATACCAAAGTTCATAAGGGGTAAATTTATTCCTCTTAGTAGGAATCATATTCAATAAATAACAGGCTGTTAACATAGCCCCACCCCAAAAATCTTCATTCAAACCCGAATAGGATAACATGAAATTAACCATCTCTTTCAAAGTCCTATTCTTCCTTTCTGCCACACCATTTTGTTGTGGTGTATAAGGAGCAGTGGTTTGATGTATTATACCAGTAGATTGAAAGTATACTGGATCATAATACTCACCTCCTCTATCAATACGCAGATTTTTAATCATAGTACTTTTATGTAGCTCTACTTCTTCTTTATAGATTTTAAATTTATCAAGAGCTTCATCCTTAGTATTCAACAAATAAACATAGCAATATCTAGATGCATCGTCAATAAATGTAATGACATATTTTTTATTTCTCAGCGAAGGTGTAGCATGAAAATCACATAAATCGCTATGTATCAGTTCCAACACTTCAGATATTCTGTTTACGTCCTTGAAAGGCTTTCTGGTGATCTTAGTTAACATACATGTTTTACATTTCTCATTGTTTATATCAATAGCAGGTATGAGACTCGTTTTAGACATATCCTTTATTCTTTTATAATGTACATGTCCCAGTCTAGCATGCCACAATTCAGATTTATTCGAATTATTGCTAGCACTATTAGAAGCCATACAAGCAGATTGATCATCAAATGAGACATTAATATTCAACATAAACATGCCATTACATAAATAACCAAAGCCAACAAAAGTACCATGCTTTGACAAGATATACTTGTCACTTTCATACACTTGTTTGTAACCACAATTATTCAATACAACACCAGACAAGAGATTCTTTCGAATTCCAGGAACATACAACACATTATTTAATAATACATATTTTCCAGAAGTAAAAATATGCTTTACATTTCCTAGTCCTTTGATTGGTTCAGTTGCAACATTTCCCATCTTTAACATAGATCCATCTTCGATTGGTTGAAAATTTTCAAACCAGCGAAGATCTTTACACACATGACTTGTTTCTCCAGAATCAATCCACCATGCGACATTATCATCTTGCACATAAAATGCCTCAGAGATTAATGACACATAATTCTGCCCAGAATTATAATTTTGTACTAAAATCTGACCTTGTTGCTTTTCTGGATCCTTAGATCCACTTGGACAAGCGTTATGTTTGCCTTTACCAATCCGACAATCCTTAGACTTGTTTATGCAGATTCTGAACTCCCAGGAGCGACCTCATCTTCTCAAACTTCACCGTCGCCAGAGCCTTCGTCAACGTATCATCCTTCTGTTCTTCTGTCCTGACGTGTTTAATGACTATTTCTCCATGTTCCACACACTCACGTATATAGTGATAACGAATATCAATATGTTTACTGCACCCATGAAATACTGGATTTTTAGCTAAATCAATAGCTGACCTGTTATCAATAAAGAGTACTACTGGCCCTACTTGACTCCCTGTGATTTGTTCCAGTAAATTCTTCAGCCAGATAGCTTGACACGCAGCTGCTGTAGCTGCCATAAACTCCGCCTCACATGAAGATAGTGCCACACAGTGTTGTTTCTGCGAGACCCATGTTATAAGACTTTCATTCAAATAGAAAACCATGCCCTTCGTACTCCTTCGATCATCTAAATTACCTGCAAGATCACTATCCGAATACCCGCTTAGCAAGTTATTTCTACTGTCCCTTGTGTACAACAGACCAAAATCCAAGGTCCCTCTAATGTAGCGCAGTATGCGCTTTGCAGCGTGGTAATACATCATAGTAGGCCTCTCCATATACCTGCTTATTATGCCAACTGAATAGGCTATGTCGGGTCTTGTGTGCACTAGATAACGCAAACCACCAATGATACTTTTGAACTGGGTTTTATCAATTAGTTTTCCACCCTCGTCTTTGGTTATGTTTTCTTTAGGATCCATGGGGTACTTGGTAGGGTTGCAATCTGACATTCCTTCTTTGTCGAGCACTTTCTTTGCGTACGCAGTTTGCTTCAGCTTGATACAGTCATTCCTCTGCTCCACTTCTATTCCCAAATAATAGGATAGTTTACCCAAATCACTCATCTCAAAAAGATCACCCATCTGCCTTTTAAACTCCTCTACGACTGTTACTTTAGTGCCTGTTACTAAGAGATCGTCGACATAAACTTCAATCACCAACATATCCTCCCCTATCTTCCTTGTGTAGACTGTGTGTTCATATGAGCATCGAGTAAATCCCAGTTTTTCAAGACTTTTGTTCAACTTAGCATACCAAGCACGAGGTGCTTGGCGTAAGCCATACAAGGCTTTCACTAATTTGTAAATTAGGTGTTCCTTTCCCTTCTTCACGAAACCTTCGGGTTGAGAAACAAAGACTTCCTCTTGTATCTCACCATTTAAGAACGCAGATTTGACGTCCAAGTGGTGTACCTCCCATGAGTTCTTTGCAGCCAAGGCTAAAAGTAATCTCACCGTTTCAAGGCGGGTGACAGGGGCGAATATCTCCTCGAAATCTCTCCCCTGCTGTTGGACATATCCCTTAGCAACAATATGTGCTTTATACTTCACGATATTTCCCTCTGTGTCCTTCTTGATTTTATATACCCACTTCAGCCCAATAGCTTTCTGTCCTGTAGGCAGCTCAGTTAACTTCCACGTATTATTTCTTTCGACAACATTTATCTCATCTTCCATAGCTTGCCTCCAACAACACTCCATTGCAGCTTTTTCAAAACTTGTTGGCTCAACAGTGCCCATAAGCATGAGTTCATCTTCATCCACTTCAATCTCATCAGTGGCATTGTATATTTCTGTTAGTGACCTGAAATTTCTGGGCACGTCACTTGTTTCTGTATCTGAACTCGTTGCAGAATTCTGGGTTGTCTCAAAAACACTGTTCTCAGAGCGCTGTTGGTCCCAAACGATTGTTCAGCTTGAGGAGTATGGTGGTCACCATGTTCTTGTTCGTCTCCAGATGCTCTTTCATTCACGTTATATATGACAAACGTGCCTGGATGTTCCCCTGATCTTATTTCAACTTGTTCCCAGTCCCAACCGTGTTCCTCATCAAAGACTATGTCACGACTCACGTGGACACTTTTGTTCACAGGGTCATAAACTCTATACGCCTTTGACCCTGGCTCATTTCCAAGGTTAATCACGACCTTGCTTCGATCACTGAGCTTGGTCATTCCAGGTTTTGTCAGTTTCATATACGCCAAGCATCCAAAAACTCTTACGTGACCAAGATTTGGTTTCATATCGGACCACGCCTCATAAGGAGTTACCCCAGAAATGGCTCTAGTAGGTAATCGATTTAGTAAGTAAACCGAGTGACGAACGGCCTCTGCCCAAAATATAGATGGCATTTTCCTTTCTTTAAGTAGACTACGTGCCATTTCGACAACCGTCTGGTTTCTCCTTTCGACCACACCATTTTGCTGCGGTGAATACGGTGCTGTAAGTTGTCTTGTGATTCCTGTTTCTTCACAATATGAATTGAACATCTTTGACGTGAACTCACCCCCTCTGTCCGTCCTGAAGATTTTTACCTTTCTAGTAGTCCCATTTTCGACCTTTACTCTGAATTTCTTGAATGCCTCAAAAGCTTCATCCTTATTTTTCAGAAAATATACCCACATCACTCGACTGTAATCGTCGACTAATAAGAAGAAATATTGATTTCCAGTTGTTGTTGAAGGCGTAATGGGTCCACATAGATCCCCATAAATAATTTTTAACGGTGCCTTTGCACTGTAAGTCGCCTGACTTGGGAATGAGCCTATGCTTTATTTTGATAGTAAACACCATTCGCACACTTCGTTCTGTAACTTCATTTCAGGTACACCATGAACCATTTTTCCAGTAGTCATTAAACTCATGGCCTTGAAGTTCACATGCCCAAGACGGGCATGCCACAACCATGAGTTCTCATCTCTTTTAGACAATAAACATTCTGCACTATCACTGTCAATGATAATTTTATACAATCTATTGTAAGCACGTTTTACCTTCATGATCAACCTTGCTCCTTAGTCATAGACCCACAGATGTTCACCATTTAGTATGACTTTATTTCCCTCCTCAGCAAGTTGTCCAAGGCTTATTATGTTACTACACAATGAAGGTATGTATTATACCTTATGCAGAATTCTGTTTTCACCATTCTTGCACCTCAGTAACACCGTTCCCTTTCCTTCAATGTGCACGGTGGAACCAACTCCAAAACGGACTTGTCCCCTCACACTTTGGTCCAAGCTCCCTGAACTTTGATAATTGGCCCGTCATGTGATTGTTGGCGTCGTTATCAAGGTACCAGACATTAGAGTTATTGGTTTTCCCATCACCCCCTGCATTTAGTTTGGGCATCACTTTCTCCTCATTGATGAGCATTACACTTTCTTTTTCCTCCTTTTCTGATAGTAACAAGGCGGGCTCATCATCCTGCATTTGGGTTAGATTTGCCTCTTCCTTTTGTTCTCTTGGTTCACGATAACGCTTTGGTTTCTTACACTCCGTTGCGTAGTGTCCGTAGGAAAGACAATTGAGACATATTACCTTACTTTTGTCACGTACTCCACGTGTAAAGTCTCTACTGTCACGACTCATGTGAACTACAGAGCCTTCTGTTGTGTTTTGCCCTTTCGTTTTACCCATTCTTCCCGTGTGAGCAATAGCTTTTCCTCGTCATTTTCCCTCTTTGACCACTCTTCTGCTGTCAACAGTAGTTGTCCACCTCCAGTCTCAGTTTGTCCCTTGATTCTCTCTTCATGGGCTTTTAAAGATCCAACCGTTTCTTCTACGGTCATAGTTTCGATATTCTCAAACTGCTCAATGGTGGAAGCAATTTGAAGGAATTTAGTAGGTACTGCCCTCAGTAGCTTTTTCACTATATAGGTCTCCTGTATTTCTTCTCCAAGTGCTCGAATTTTGGTTACCAACCCGTTGAGCTTTAAACAGAAATCATCAAGAGCCTCAGTTTCTTTCATATTCAACGATTCAAACTCAGCCTTAAGAGTTTGGATCCTCGCTTTCTTCACACGCTCAGCTCCTAAACACATGGTTTTGACTGCGTCCCACGCCTCCTTTGCCGTCTTTTTCTCTGCCACGGCCAACAAGATATCTTCCGGTATACCTTGGTATATGGCAGCCAAAGCCATCTTGTCTGTTCTGTCCTCGACCACCGTCTTTGGATCTTCAGACTCGATAGCAATCCAAACCCCATGTGCTTGCATAAATACCTTCATTTTAAGTGACCATGTTGTGTAGTTACCCTTGTTCAACATAGGGTAATTCAAACCGATCGTGTCATCCTTTGTTTTACCTGCATCCATCGTGACCTTCTTGGGCATATACTTTGGCATACACTAATCGCAACCCGCTCTGATACCAAAATATTGTGTAAACTGTGAGTATGAATCAATGTATATGCATATAACAGGTGTTTGTTTGCAATGTAAAACAGAGAAGGTATTAAACTGGACGTTCTATTATAACTGAAACTAGAGAACTGAGTACATAAACCTGGTGTGCAGGTGAATGCCAAGAAAATAGCACTTAACTTCCTACATTATCTCCTGACTACAACGTTTATTCCACTACTTTCCTATTCCTAAAACAACTGCACTAATATATGACCAAGTCATATCACACAACTGAAATAAAATCAAAACAAATAAATAACAGCTAACAAATAAATAAACAAGTCTATATTATCCCAACAGTGACTAGGCGCCTAATAACAGTTGATTAAATTGTACTTATTAATTAACCAATAAATCTATTTATCTCCCACAGTTGAAATAGGGATTCTGCAGTATGTCCATAGCTCAGGTAGAAGAAATGAAATTTGGCAGTGATTAATAAACACGGGAAAATAATTAATCGCAAACACGCTGTTAGATTAAAATTGAAATTGTATATATACGGGAAAGGAGAAAAATCATACAGAAGCCAGATTTTATCATGAAATACTCCATGCAACCCCCAACAATGGCAATGCCTGCTGCAGCGCCTATCTTCATGTACCAATCCAAAAACTTTATTTTCATTTTGATAATCTGAAGAATGTACTAACGATTCTTTTTTTTTTATAATTATAAATATACTAATGATTCTTGAGTTGAATAAACCAACAACTGCAATCTTAGTTCTTATCTTCACTCAAATAAGAGAAACATTAGACAAAACATTCTGCAAAATAAGCCTCTTTTTAACTTAGATTAAATGCCGCGTGTGATGTATGGGTTCCGTTAATATTTAAAATTTTATTTATCCCGTCGTATTATATTTTTAAAATATTTATATAAATATATAATGATTATAAATTTATAATAAAAATAATAGAATAATTTGTTATCGTAACTTGGGTGAAAAATCAAAATACCCAACATTTTGGGAGAATTACCCAAAATGCCAATTGGCGGTACTGTGCGCCCAAAATACCCACTGAATAGGCGATGCGTATTCAGCATTTCAAATTTTTACAAATTCAAATTTTTACAAAGAATACGCATGTTCAACATGCGCATTCACTTTTTGTATTTTAGTGAAGACGAAGATATGTATTCTTCATGCATATTTTTTATTAAAATTTGAAAGGTTGACTACGCATTTCTGAAATGTGTATTTTGTGGGTATTTTGGGCGGTTCGCGCGCATCTGGACATTTTGGATAGTTGAAGGTGAAAAGTGGTGTATTTTGAGCATTTTTTCTCGTAATTTAATACAATAAGTAAACTATATCTAGTAGTTTAACAATTCAGCAGTTTAACAATTCAACAGTTTAATGCATATTTAACACTATTTATTTACTTTTTAATAATAGGATAAGTTGTGTTCGTAGTTTAGTAGAATAAACAGACTATGTTTAGTAATTTAATAATTTAGTAGTTTTGTGGATATATAACATTATTTATTTATTTTTGTAATAATCAAAATTATAGGATAATCGTTGAACCAAATTATAACTCATTCTGATTAATATAGTAGAATATATATTTGAAATAAGATATCTAACTATTTAAGTAACATATCTATTTTACTAATATATTTTTAAAAGTATATCGATTAATATTTCTTTTAACTAACGTAGTCTCAGTAAAATATCAATATAGCTTGTATTTTTATATATCATGCATAAATATATATTTTACAAATTTTCTAAATGTGTTAATTCTGTTATATTCAAATGCGTTCGAAAAAATTCACTTTTCATTAGATGAATACCTCATATATAATTTAAGTGGATAAACTCGCATAATCTGCCCGTTTGGGAAATTTTAAAATAAGTAACTTATGACTTAAAATGATTAAGTGTGAAATAAGTGATAAGTTGATAAATACTTATAAGTTCTATAAGTGTTTTGATAAATTTACTTATAAGTCAGAAGTTTTTTTACTTAAATGAATTTAAACAAATAATATTAAATATAATTATCTTAGTTCATAAATTTTAAATTAGTAAATATTTAAAAATTTATATTTTAAAATCAAAACTTTAAAAAAAAGTGAAAAAATGAAAATAAGTTGGAAAAAAGTACGTCACCGCCAACTTTCAACTTATCAGCTTATAAGTTGTAAATTCAGCTTATAAGTTGGGTCGACAAACACTCGTCGATAAGCTGTTACGGGCTTATAAGCCATAAGTGGCTTATGGTGGCTTATAAGCATATTGCCAAACAGGCCCAATATAAAACTAAATAATAACTTTGGCTCTCCTGGTAATATTAACAGGTTTATATATAAATTTGTGCGAGGATGTTCAGAATTTACTGCTGTCAGTTTTTATTTCCAGTCACAAGAAGTCACACATTTACGCACGTACTTATAAAGCTGAACAGCGTAAAGAACTATCTCTAAATTATATTCTCCAAGTATTTCAGGTGTGACTTTTATTATTACTGTAAAAAGTTAAAATATTCCATAATGATGGCACACTCATTTAGCACTGAAAAATAACCAAATGCAACCAAGTTACAAAGGCCATAAAGTACATAAGTACCACACACTTATTTTATTTAGAAAGTCATAGCTGATAATAAGATTTGAAATGTTTTTAACTCTGACAAACTAAAGAAGAGTCTGACTTCAGCCGATCACACCAAAGAGCAGCAAATCAACCCTGCAGACCGATAATACCTGCAACAGTAATAGCGGATCATAAATTAATATCATAGCCCAGAAACAAACACATAATTGCTAGCGGCCTAATAAAAGTAATCTAACTAAATACAGTAACAGTGACATGCTAATACTGATCTCAAATTACTACACTTGAGTTGATTTCATACGTGATCAAGGAAGTCAACAAGGCAACAGTTAGCATGCATTTACAATAATATGTCAAGCAAAATTTTTGGACGATAATATATAGTAGACATTTTACGATTGCTTTTGTTGTCAACTGAAGACTTACCACAGGCCACCCTTCCACCAGCATTTCCGGTGCTTTTGCTGAGTTCATGGCCACCTGGACATATACACAAGTGCAGGTCAATCGACAAAGTCTACAGATGTAACATACACATTGCTAATAAGTAGAAACACAACCAAATATTACTGTGGCACATGCCTGGTTATTTTGGTTATCAACTTTTAAAAAATACTACAAAAATAAGACCCCTGAGTCACTGACTAGGGGAGCCAACTACTCATAGATAATTTAACCTACACAGTATCATTTTGTTTTACAATTTAAAACATATCTTATTCCAAAACAGAGAATAGAATAGACCACAGTCCAGAGTAATATAGAGGAAAAAATTGAATTATGATAAAGGACTCTAACCATGTGTTTCAGATAACTTTCCGCCCCCCTACACCTTTAGCTAAAATACTTGCCTTCGTAAACTCAGTGTGTTCACAAAATACAAATTTAATAACACCGTTATAAACAGAGTGCAGAAATTTTGATTAATAATAACCGCATGTTACAAAAAATAAAACACTTACAGAAGTTAAACAGTGACTTGTCCATAATTTTACTAGAAAAGAAAATATACAAAAGTTAAAAACATAAAACCACTAATGTGTCTATCCCTAAGGTCCTCCTGATCAAATATTATACATCATTAGGTCGTTTTACACATGAACTCATCCTAAAGCATCTGAGCTTTTATTTTTGTTGGTAATGTTAAAAACACAGAAAAGGCAGTATTGATTACAATTATGATACTCACAGGCTATAGCTATCGGATATCAAGACAGACATAGCAAATTTAGTAAAGCTGGGATAGGGTGAAAAGCAAAGCAGGGTCAACTAAGGCAACATAACAGATTATGCTTACCCTTTCCCAAGTCATCAGGATCAGCATGGACAACAACAGCCCTTCCAATGATGGAGGCCGGTCCAGTAAGAGGAATCTGCAGGAAACAAACTCACAATTGAGAAGTATGGGCAAACAATATGTTACACAAGATGTAAACAGTTCAGATTAGATCCATTACCTGCTTGTCAACAATAGTGAAACTGGCAGTACCTAAATTTCACAAAACAAATGAAAGTCATTACTCCTATAACATTTCTGTCTGATATCATTTACATGATAAAAAATTATTCAAACAAAAGGCACCTCATCTTCACAAAGAAAATTGTTGTGAAAACCAGGTAAGATGTGAAACATGCTTAAATAAAAAAATAATCAGTAGTTTAAAACGAGCTATGAGCCTATGACATATCATTTAAAGCATGCATACCATCTTCACCAACTGTTACATTCCCGAGATCACCAGCATGGCGATTCTCATCTTCCGGGGCACCATGCTCTTTGCCAGCAGGATTGTAATGGGGTCCTGCCCATTAATATAATCACCATTAATTATTAAATAACTTGGAAGAATATATGAACAAGGTCATTTACTTATTTTTTTTCTACTTTCAATTTTCTAATCTCATTAGATAAAGGGGCAAGATATAAGAAATGAGGAGTAACATTTACCAGTTGACATGCAACCGTTAGTTGTATCACCAAGGGCATGGACATGGAAACCATGAGGCCCAGGTGCAAGTCCAGAGACGTTTCCGGTTACTGTGGTTGGACCTGAGGAGTACAAATAGAACAAAAATCATACATTATACATCTTCTTTTACAAATGTTACTTTGTGTAGCATACAAAACATAAATAAACGAAAAATAATAATTAAATTACCATCTCCTTCCTGGGTAAAGTAAATAGTGCCACTGACACCTGCACTGCTGCTCAGAACTGCTACACCCTTTGCCATTGTGATCTAAATAAAACATCACAGTTCTCATCTTTGTTAATTGCAATGCATAACCTCCATAATATAATACTCTGACAATTAAATATCTCGATTAAATAATACCTCCCATAACGTTTCTACTATAATAGATAGCATAATTGATAAATTCAATCTCGAGTTAAGGCTATAAATTTACATAGGTTGTATATCATCATTTATACATCATCCTACGATCATACAACCATACAATTTAATTCAAACTCCGCAAAGGACCTAATGAAAATGCAACTCATCCAAAATCCTCAAGTCAATTCCAGTCATCAGTTAAATACAACCTTTATCCGGTCCTAAATCCTGTGGTAATTATATCGCTCCTTGAAGTCTACGTAAACTAGATTAACTAATTAAATTAAACCAAATAAAGCCTAATATACAACTACATAAAAATCAAATAAACACAATCCCATCGTATCAATTCTTTTCTGTCAGGTTCATTTCAAAGGTTAGATCTGCAAATTACACACCGAAGAAGAATCAATCAAGCGATAAAACAATACGATCAGAATCATAACAAAAATCACAGTCCTTATCGTATCAATCAGCTTAAAAATCAAGCTAAATCGAACAAAAATCAAAACATAAAAAACTGAATATCAAGCAAACACTTAGAACTCAAGATACAACATAAACACAATTCAAATCGATGATCAAAAACAAACATAGATTCAACCAAAATCATCTAAATTATAAGAGCACAACATATGAGAGATAGATACAAGTTATGGATATCATACATGTATACAGACTGAAGAATGAAAATTAGAAAAGTGAATTGAATTTACCTCAGAGCACCCCTTGTGTTGTATACAGAGAGAGGGAGAGAGAGAGAGAGAGAGAGAGAGATTCAACGAATAGCAGCTACCCACTGATGACTGGCCGCTCCATATTAATATTCGACCAATAGTGATCACCTACCGCTCTATTCTTTCATATTTCACTTGCTGATTAAGAAGGTGTGTTCTACGCGATTTAGTACAGTTTCGTAGACGAAATGAACGTCAGGGGATTAGGGAGTTGGGTAAACGCGCTAAAAGAGAGTGTCGGGGAATTACGAGTACTGACCATGTCGATCACGTGATGATGTAGTTGGGCCGGGTTTAAAATTGGGATTCATGGCATGTAACGGTTCGGGTCGAGACTGGTTGCCGTTACAGAATTAAAACGTATGCGTTTTTTTAGTCTTGAAATATTAAATTTAGGACTTTTTTGAAAAGATAATCAACTCTACAAAAAAATGCAAAATTAATGTCATTTTTGAAAAAATTGAAAAAATTGCTTTTTTATTTTTAAAAATATTTTTTTCAATTTTTTTACAAAATATGATTTTTTACAACTCAATACAACATCAACAAATTTCTGCAATTTCAAATGCAATCAATAAAATTTGATACAACTATTTTCATATCGGATTAATTTTGATTGAACTATATTTTTATAAAATTCTTAATAAAAAGTAAAATCGCAAAATAGAAAATCTCTCAAAAATTACGTGTTTACTTGGGGACTTTTACTTTGTAAATATCGTTATTCCGCGTGACTTTACAATGAATTGTTCAAAACTAGAATTGCATTTGATTTTTATTCAGCTAAACGATACTCCCCTTGTTTAAAGGTAATACTCCCTAACTTCTTTGTACAAACTTTAAGAATTACATTTGAACATTTTCGTTCTTATTATAAAAAAATTATGTAATGTAAAACTAAATCTAGGAAACTTGGGGCTCATTTGTTAAATATGAATAAAATTTTTGAATTTTAAAATTTCTGAAAAAATAATAATCTGAATAGTAATGAATAAGATTGTTTGATAAAAATAATTAAATTTTTTGAACGACTATATTAACATGTTTATCATTAAATGATTAAACGAGTGATAATGTTTAATTATTTTTAATAAAAGATGTCTTTATAACAATATATAAAATTATGTTTTATTATAAGTTAAAGAATGTATCTTTTATTGACAATTAGGTAGCATCATAAATTATGACGTAAATAAATATAATTTTCCAATAGTCTAAATGTAATAATACACATAAAAATGTATTTCAATAATTTTTAAAATCTTCCAAAAAATTAATGTAATTTTCTGTTTTATTCAATTAATTATTTATCCAAATAAGTGAGCTTGTTGAAGTTCAAGTTGCTCGGAAAGACGGGCAATCTAATGATCCCTAACAGACAATTCATCTTTAAGATATTTATCCTTTAGAACCAGTTGTTCTTTGAGATATTCATCTTTGAATGTCAATTACTCTTCAAGATCTAAATTTGTTACGTATTTTAACATGTCTATATGCATATTTTGGGTGGTAGTTGTCTTATTAGCTTCTCGCGGTGTTTCGCTCAACACTTTATCACTCGGTTTAGGGATTGGTGTTTCACTCATCCTTACAGATACACTCCGCTCATAGTTTCGAGTTCCGGAAGTACCTGAAAGGAACACTGGAGCCATCTTTAAGGAGGTCAGCAGTGGTGTAATGGGAGTTCGCGATTTCCCATCCTTGTACAAGAGAAGTTGCACGTCATCCTAAGATGACCGTGCCAGAGGTTGAATCTCTGGGAGGATCACTGAGGCCGTCATACTTGACATTTGTTCCTCAGCTTCCTCTAGTGTTGATGAAGACACTTTCCCTTTTGGCTCATCAGGTGAATCTGGTCCATCGCCAATGGGTTGCCGATTTGCACCTATGTCGATTCCCTACCTACAGATGCATCCAGTTTTATTAGTCATGGGAAGGTAAATGATGTGCTAGATGTGGTAGCAATTACAACACTCTCTCCTAACGCATGTGAAGGCAATTGATCTAGTGAATGACCTTGAACATGATATTCTAACCGTAATATAATTGAATGTCCCATTTCCGTCAATTATTAATGCTACAACTTGTAAAATGAATTTTAAAGAATGATAATCCAGACTTTACATGTATTTTTACATACTAGTACTAGCATAACTAGCAGAGAATAAGTTGGTTTATTCATTTCTAATTAAAAACAAATGAAAGTATCGGATGTCAATTATAACACTGCTAATTTTCTATACATTGTGCACGGTGAAAGAAGCAAAATGAATATGTGACTGGTTCAGTGGAAATTTTAAAGGTCACTCATCCAACACTTTTTTCAGAAAATTTCCAGTCGTCCAGATATTTACAGTTTTAACCAAATAATGTGAACAGGAAAAATAGAATGATTCAGTCCATCATGACTCATTCATCCATTAACAAATGAGACCCTAGAGGGTCTCCCTAAAAATTTATTAATCAAATTTGTTGTTAGGTCACACACACACTGTAGAGGGGTGAATATAGTGTATAGTACACTCAAATCGAACTTAAAGAACTTGAGTAACAGAAAACAAACTTTATTGAAATAATAAACTCTGTTACAATATGGAACTGTTACCTCTCAGTGATGAACAAATATCACGAGAGCTGCTAGGGTTATATAGAATAATAACTTCGATAATGATAACACTTCTAGTGTAAACCCTATGCCTGTGTTTATATACTACACAGTTACAAGATAATCGCTAATTGATATGGAATATAATTCTGCTTCCTAAAATATATCAATCAGATATCTTCTATTCCAAGTATTCCATTCTTCACGGAGTTCCTTCTTCATGCATATCTCTTCTTATGTTTTATCTCTATCTTCTTTCCTTTAATCAGCTACTGTCCTTATCTGATTGTCCTTCAGCACTTAAGTTCTGATATCTATCTTCTGATGATTATCTCCTGATAATATAAGTACTGATATCCTTAAGTCCTGACTTCCAGTATAAGTACTGATCAACAGTTAAGTACTGATCTATCCTGTTCACACAAGATCTGAAAGCTAAACATAAAACATATTAGCCATGACATTATCAAATATATCTAACAATCTCCCCCAACTTGTAAATTAACAAAATATACAAGTTAAACAGATATTTGATGATGTCAAAAACATTAAGTACAAATGCATGAGAAATAGACTAGATAACTACAACTTACATTCCTTAAAGTTTTACCAATTTCAACTTCTGATAACAACTTCAATCTGCATAAATATCAGAATTTAAGCAGTTGTAGATCTTCGACTTGGCTTCATCATCTTCTGATCTCTCTGATGTCAGGAGTTGTTCTGAGATAGTTCTTCAACAAACATTTCTCAGCATATCTTAGTTCATCAATCATTCTCCTTTTAACACCTTTAAGCTCTGCGGTATCTTCACCAGTTTGAAAGATTGCAGCTCTGAAATCATTAATCTTTGCTTTCCTTAACTTCTGGTCTAGTCTTATGACATAAGCTTTGTCAGATTCAAGATTGAATTCAAGTCCCTTAATACCAAGATACGTTCTGATCTGTGCAGTATTAGGCTTCATATCAACAATATCCCTATTGTGATCTCTGTACTTTGGAACATATCTGCTGTCAGACTTAACAGAATAAAGCCTTTTCTGTCTCTGAATCTGTTCTTTTAAGTAGTTTGCAGCAGTCTCTGTTATTCTGTCATCCACTTGAAGTAAGAAAAGTACATGCTCCAATTCTTCAAAATACTTCAAAGGAATGGCATTTTTTCTTATATGATAAACCCTACCATCTGTCATGAAATACAACATGATGTATTCTTTCAAGTAGGTATGGTAAACCATCTGTACAGATTCTAGTTGATTCAATCTCTCAGGAGTTGCTCCAATACCTGGTTCACTCAAGGAAGTTGGATCATCGGTAGTGTTGTGTACTTTTCTTTCATCAGCACTTCCCAATCCAGTTTTATCTCTAGCTTCCTTTCCAGTAACTACTCTTGCTTCAAAACCACTTGGAGTAGTCTTCAAAGATTGAGTCTGTTTTGCTTTAGTGAATCCTGGTAGGAGTGTTTTAGATATATTTTCTGATATCAAGTTAACTTGAGCACTGTCAGAGGTTACTTGCTTCTTCTGAATATCAGAACTTACAATTTCTTAACTCTGAACAACTTGAGCCATGTCAGAGGTTATTTTAAGAACTTTTCTTGAAGTCAGAGCAAGATCATCTTTTCCATCAGTAATTTCTTCTTCCTCAGGAGGTACATAAGGCTTGATAGGTTCACCAACCTTTTCTTTACCCTTGGATCTTGGATCTATCTGTGGTTGTGATCTAGCCAAAATTTCTTCAGTATGTATCCTTTCTTTGATCACAATGCCTTTAGGTTTTGGAAGTAACTTTTTACCAGAAGCTTCAGATTTAGATGTGACTTTCTCTGATTTAAGTCTGGCTTCTTCTTCCTTTAAACTTTCCAAGTCCATCCCTGGATTTTCTTGAAGAAATAATTGTCTTGACATTTCCTCATCAAGATCTAGAAGTTCATCAAAACTTATCCTTTTACCAGCAGCAGAACTTATTCTTTTCCCAGTATCAGAACTTGTTCTGTGACTAGCTTGTCTTGATGTAAACTTTCTACCTTGACTATGACCACTACCCATTCCAGAGTTTCCTTGGTCATCTTTTCCATCATCCTTTCCTTGCAGTGTCTTGTTGGTTTTGCATTTGGACTTAATTACCTTCTCCCCCTTTTTGGCATCAGCAGGTAATAAAAGAGAGATAAGTAATTCCACTGAGGTCTGGATTTCAGTAAGTTGCGATTGCTGAGAAGCTTGATTTGTCAGAATTTGATCAATCTGAGCTTGTTGCTTCTCTTGAGTTTTCTCAATATAAGCAACCCTGTCAATGGTAGGTTGGAAGAACTTTTTCTTATCAATTTTCCAAACTTGTTCCTGTTTGATAAAGTTCTCCAGAATCTTGTGTAGCTCTGCATGAGTGTTGGAATGAAGACCTTGTAGATGTTTAGTACTCAATGCAGTGACTCTAAGCTGGGTTTTAAAATCATCAGAATGTAACATTTCATCAGTTTTAGTCAAGTGCTCAGCAAGATGTAAAGCATTTGGAACACATGAAACTGAGTTCCATTCCTTAGTCCAATCCTGACCTGCAGGAGTTTCACTCCAAGGTACTGGTGCATCCCTGATAACAAACTCCTTTACCAGTTCAGACTTAGGAAGAGTCAGTGGAGGAGTATATCCTGAAGGACCTGCTTCATCAGCATCTACAGTTGTAGCAGCCTCACCAGTATCTCCAACATTTGCAGCATCAAAACTTAGAGAATCAGTATCTTCTGATAAGACAACAGTGTGAGTAGCAATGGAGGCTTCAGCATCCTCTAATTGCTGATCTGATACTAAGTTCTGATCAACAGCCATATCCTGATGCTCACCTAAAATCTGATCATCAGCATCTTGATGTAGAGAAGGTGTTAGTGATAACTCAGGAGTTTGAACAGCATCAGTAACAGGTGTTGTAGAAGGATTATTTGCTGTTGGAGCTTCTAAGAAAAGTATTTCAGGCACAACCAGGTTCTGAATATCAATTTCAGCACTTGTGCCTGGATCAACAAGAGACACAGAAGGTGAATTAGCCTTGTCAGATACAGGTTCCTGAGATGGAGTTGATGGAGAAGAAGTGACTGGAGCAAATTCCTTGTCTTGTGAGATCAGAGATTCCTGATCCCCTTCCTTAGCTGCTTCCTCCTCATCATCTGAAACTGGCCTTTGTGCCCTCTGTTTCTTGTACTTCCTTGTTGATTTGGATTCCTTGGGAGTTTCAGGAACCGTCATACGTCTAAGCCTCATGAGAAGCCTAGAACCCCCAATTACAGAATCCTTCTGAGAAGTTGCCTTCTCAGCTTCATCTACCACAGGTTCTGAAGAAGGAATCTGATCCTCAGAATCTGATTCATCTCTTAAAGTAATTCTCCTCCTCTTTTGAGGTGTTTGAGGAACAGTCTTTGTTCTCTTTGGCTTAGAGGATGTAGGTTTCACAGTAGGTGCTGAAGAAGAAGGTTGAGCAGTCTGTGAAGTGGAGAGATAGGATTTGAGATAAGTTCTGAGGGTAGGTTGAGTAGAATGAGAGGTAGGTACTGAGGTTGATGGATTTTGGTTATGGTGAGTTGGTTGAACATTTGAGTAAACAGATTTGTAAGTAGCAGGATCAGCATTTACCAGAATCTGTTTCACAGACTGAGGAATCTGTAATTGTCTCACCATTGATTTTTTTGTGTCAGCATTTATCCGGTCGTTAAAGTACCTTTTTGCAACCTTAAAAGATGGGGTTTGAGTGCTGACTAACTGGGGTTCATCAGTACAATACGTATAAATAAGTTGACAGAATCTAGCAAAATAAACAACATCTCGATCCTCTGTCATCCTATCCCCAATAAAACCAATTATACCAGTTGCAAAATCAAAATGAGTTTGATGGATAATAGCATACCCGATGTGCTGACTCAGAATTGGGATGGCATCAAAATTTGAACACTTGTTGCCAAAAGCCTTGGTGATGCAATCGAAGAAGAAACTACATTCTCTTCTGATATTAGCCCGTTTCAACTGTCCAAGTTTCGTCAGACTCTTTTCATATCCCAAATCAGTCATTAACCCCCGAAGTTCTGATTCCTCTGGTATAGAGAAGGTACAATCTTCTGGAAGATGTAATGCTCTTCGTACTGTACCAGGAGTGACTACATAGGATGAATCACCCACTTGGAAGATAATACTGGGAGTTCCTCGTTTACCACCATCATCAAAAACTCCAGTCCTCCAGAACCGCAGAACTTGTTGACTTGAAAATAATTCAGGCTGAGTTAAGGCGTACCCAACCTCACTATGTGCAAGAAGATCTTGCACAAAGTGCAATTCAGATGGAGCTTCAGCATGATCAAGAATTGCAGCATAGTTGTTTGGAACAAACTTTGCTCCATCAATGATTAAATCCTTTGGTGCCATGTGAAAAAATATTGAGATTCAAGTATGCCTGTTAGGTGTTTGAGATAATGTCTGTATGAAAAACCAACGTGAGAAAGAATGAGAAAGAGAGTAAAAGTAAGAAGAGAGATAAAGTATAAAGAAAATAAAAGATTAAAGAAATCTTCTCTCTGTTGTTCTTATACTCTGAAAAAAAATGTTACCGTTGGACACCTGTCAGACATGCAGTAATAACGGATAGTTACTGGGCTCGAGAAAACAGGAATGATTACTTACCCAGATGCCTTGTTTCAAGGAAAAACCGTTCCATTTATCAAGAGACACAGTTTTAATTCAAAATTTAAACTGTTAGCACTGATTGAATTATTTTTCACTGCAACATTAATATTCTGAAAATGAATCATGTTAAAAATGACCGAGATAATTTCGATGAATAAGTGTTGACAAAGAATCAGAACTTAAATAAAGACAAAATTTAAATGGTCATCAGAATATCAAGCAGGATTTAACAACACAAGATAAAATAACTCAGAGACAAAATCTTGAAGTAAAAACAGTTTTCATTAATATATCAAGTCAATACATATATGAAATAGAAATTACATCAATACAAGATTTTCCCTAAGCTTCTAATCCTAACGTCAACAGCTTTAGTCCTAGCTAAGAAGCCTGACAAAGCTGAGGATGAAGAAGAACAGGAAGAAGACGAGATTAAGTCATCTTCCTCTTCCTATCTTCGACGAACAAGATGGCGAGTCGTATGATTCGCTCTTGCTGACGGATAGCTTCCCGCCTTTCCTCCTCCAATCGCTCCAGATGGCGATGGTAGTCCATATAGAAGAATAGGAGGTGAGTTAGCACCTCCTGTGGGACAGAATCCCAGATCTCCTCAGGGATGGCTGTTACATGCCACTCCTGCTGCCAGTCGGCACAACTGAGCTCCATTGTGAAGGTTTGTGTGTTCAAAAACATGTTGTATCGAACCATTGTGTTTTTGACAGAAGAAGGAGGATAAGTGTGTGAGAAGAATGTGATGGAAAGACTGATGTGAAGTGGTTGTTTATATAGGCAAAAGAATGCCAAGAGACGCAAAGATATTTAATGCTGACAGGTAGAATTAATTCTACCTCGTCTCCCTAGACTTTGAAAAAGAATAACAGTCATTGGAAAGAGGAATCATGGTCTAGACCGCACAAGACACAAGAAACAGTGGACTGTTCAAGTACAAAACCATTAATCCTAATCATAGTGACTATTAATCTTCCACTTCAACATATGCGAGTACAAACTGAGACTGTTATTAAATTTCATTCAAAGATAAGCCAAGTAAAGGATTAGACTGAGAAATCAGAACTTAGACCTATACCAGAACTTAACAGTCATCAGAACATAATTTCTTAACTCGAAAAAAAAAGGAATGATCATCTTAGTAAATCCTCATACAAGTTCTTAGTTATGAACGTCAGAACTTAATCGTCAGAACGTGTAACTAGAACTTGTCCTCAGAATATGTGCAAAAATGACACAATGACTGTTTATCTAAAATAACATAGACCACCACAGAAATTTTCATCATTCAGATGGAGTGATTAGTGTGTGCATTAAGCTAAATAACAGACAAAGAGTAAAGTCTGATTCACTTCAGTACATCTTAGAAATAAGGCATAACTAAAATTTTGCTAAAGAGCTGTCATTATCCTGAAACCTACTGATGAATGAGTTCATGCTTGAGTCCACCTCAACTGTTTTGTGCTAATTTTATGCATCTTTTGAAATTCTATTTTACAGTGGCTTCTCAGTGTAAGTGAGTCACGACTGTTTATCAGAATTTATGCTATTATCAGAGTATTTCTCCAGTAATCATAGAGTGTGAAAAGTCACCAAGAAAATATTTTGCTTTTCTAATGCATATTTACTTAATACCAGCAATGCACTTGGGTCGTCCCTTTCACATTTTTACTCTAGATCTCAAAGGAGTACCTGATTTTAATCTTTGATCTTTTTGCTTTTTCTTTTGATAAGGGAGGTTTATCAGCACTTAGTACATTCAGCAGTTTTACTAGTATCAGAACTTAACAGATGAGTAGCATTATTCTAATTTGTGACTTAGTAATAAGATATACAAAGTGAACTTAACTAAGCTCAGTTATCAGAATTTGCTAGTGTCATAAGATTTCCACTGAAATAATTACTTCTTCCATGAAATCATTTGTTTATTGAAGATTACTAGGTCAGTATCTAGCACAGTTATCCTCATAGGATTGAATAATTACTGAAACAGACATATCACTTATTAGAGTTTAGAAACATATATCAGACAACAGTCAGTACTTAAAGACATTTATCAATTAAGCACAGAATACACAATGAGATTAATTCTGTAAATACTGAGCATAAAGTCTGATAACACAGAACAAGTCTAAGCAGATTTAGAGAAAGAACCTGAAACCATTCCAAGTTCATTTACCAATCTTGTAAAATTAGCTTCACATAATGGTTTTGTGAAGATATCTGCCAACTGTTGATCTGTGGGAACAAAATGCAATTCCACTGTACCTTCATCCACATGTTCCCTGATGAAGTGGTACCTGATGCTGATGTGCTTTGTCATTGAGTGTTGAACTGGATTACCAGTCATAGCAATAACACTTTGATTATCACAGTAAATAGGGATTTTGAAATATGTTAACCCATAATCCAGTAACTGATTCTTCATCCAAAGAATCTGTGCACAACAGCTTCCTGCAGCAATATACTCTGCTTCTGCAGTTGATGTGGAAATTGACTTTTGTTTCTTGCTGTACCAAGAAACCAATCTGCCTCCAAGAAATTGGCAGCTTCCACTTGTGCTTTTCCTGTCAATTTTGTAACCTGCAAAATCTGCATATGAGTAACCTATTAGTTTAAAATCTGATTCTCTAGGATACCATAATCCCAAAGCAGCTGTTCCTTTAAGATACTTAAAGATTCTTTTTACAGCTGTTAAGTGAGGTTCTCTTGGATCTGCTTGAAATCTTGCACAAAGACAGGTAGCATACATGATATCAGGTCTACTAGCAGTTAGATAGAGTAGAGAGCCAATCATACCTCTGTAGTCAGTAATATCTACTGATTTACCGGTATCCTTATCCAGTTTTGTTGCAGTGGCCATTGGAGTGGATGCACTTGAACAATCTTGCATTCCAAATTTCTTTAGCAAGTTTCTGGTGTACTTGGTTTGACAAATAAAAGTGCCTTCCTCATTCTGCTTGACTTGAAGGCCCAGAAAATAGCTAAGTTCCCCCATCATACTCATCTGATATCTTGACTGCATTAGTTTGGCAAACTTCTTGCAAAGTTTGTCATTTGTAGATCCAAAAATGATATCATCAACATAAATCTGGACCAGAAGTAAGTCCTTTCCATGGTTGAGGTGGAACAGTGTTTTGTCTATTGTCCCTCTGTTGAATCCACTTTCCAGAAGAAACTGAGCTAAAGTCTCATACCATGCTCTAGGAGCTTGCTTAAGTCCATAAAGTGCTTTATCAAGCATGTAGACATAATCTGAATGTTTGGTATCTACAAAACCTGGAGGTTGTTCAACATATACCTCTTCCTCCAATTCTCCATTGAGAAAAGCACTTTTCACTTTCATTTGAAAGACAGTAAACTTTTTGTGAGCAGCATAAGCCAAAAATATCCTTATGGCTTCTAACCTAGCAACTGGTGCAAATGTTTCATCATAATCAATTCCCTCCTGTTGAGAATATCCTTTTGCAACCAGCCTTGCCTTATTCCTTGTAATTATGCCATCACTGTCAGTTTTATTTCTGAATACCCACTTTGTACCAACAACAGATCTATTCTTTGGTCTTGGCACTAGGGTCCAGACTTTGTTTCTTTCAAATTCATTCAACTCTTCCTGCATTGCTTGCACCCAATCAGCATCTTGAAGAGCTTCTTCTACTTTCTTTGGCTCAGTCTAAGAGAGAAAAGAATTGTATAGACACTCATTTGAAGTACCTGTTCTAGTTCTGACACCTGTATCAGGATTTTCAATTATCAAATCAGGTGTATGTGATTTTGTCCACTTCCTTGCAGATGGAAGGTTTTCTCTAGAACTGGATGCTCCCCCATGATCCATGCTATCTTCATTTTCATTTTCTGATGCTCCCCCTGAAACTATGCTCTCTGAGTTGGATTCTTCAGTATTTAGATTTTCAGCACTATCAGAACTTGGCTTATCAGAACTTGACGAATCAGAACTTGAAGAGCCAGATGCATGTTCTGATGTTTCTTGAGATGTGGTAGGATCTTGAGTATGCTCCCCCTGCATAGGTGCATCTTCCTTTAACGTAGTCACCACAGTTTCAATAACATCAGAGTTTAATCCGTCAGAGTTTGTAGTATCAGGACTTAGACTGTCAGGTTTTTCAGTATCAGAATATGAGTCTTCATTTTCAAATCTCAGCTGATCATGGTCAACGAAATCTTTAAGACCAGTGATCTTCTTGTCATCAAAAGAGACATTGATAGATTCCATGACCACTTTTGTTCTCAAATTATAGACTCTGAAGGCTTTTGTGGAAAGTGGATATCCAACAAAGATTCCTTCGTCAGCTTTTAGATCAAACTTTGATAGCTGTTCAGGATGAGTCTTGAGAACAAAACACTTGCATCCAAATACATGAAAATATTTCATATTTGGCTTCTTTTTCTTCACCATCTCATATGGTGTTTTTCCATGCTTGTTAATGAGTGTTGCATTTTGAGTAAAACAAGCAGTCTGCACAGCTTCAGCCCAGAAATAGGTTGGAAGCTTTGCTTCTTCAAGCATTGTACGTGCAGCTTCAATGAGAGTTCTATTCTTCCTTTCAACAACTCCATTTTGCTGTGGAGTTCCAGGAGCAGAAAATTCCTGCTTTATTCCATGGCTTTTGCAGAACTCTTCCATTATCAAATTCTTGAACTCAGTGCCATTATCACTCCTTAAAATTTTCACAGAATCTTTGACCATTTTATCCAGCTGTTTGACATGATCAATCAAGATAGATGCAGTTTCACTTTTTGTGTGCAAGAAATACACCCATGTGTATCTGGTGAACTCATCCACTATGACCAACGCATACTTCTTCTTTGCAATAGACATGACATTTACTGGACCAAATAGATCAACATGTATAAGATGATAAGGCTCAAGAATTGATGATTCAGTCTTGCTCTTGAATGAAGATTTTCTTTGTTTGGCTTTCTGACATGAATCACAAAGACCATCAGGAGCAAATACTGTGTTTGGCAATCCTCTCACAAGATCTTTCTTGACTAGTTCATTTATATTGTTGAAATTTAAATGAGAGAGTTTCTTATGCCAATTCCAGCTTTCTTCAATTGATGCTCTACTTAACAGACAGATTGCAGAGCCATCAGTACTTGTTGAAAGCTTAGCTTCATAAATGTTACCACGTCTATATCCTTTCAGAACAACTTTGCCTTTAGATTTACTCACAATTTCACAGTGTTCTTCAAAGAAATCAACATGATAACCTCTGTCACAGATTTGACTTATACTCAGAAGGTTGTGTTTAAGTCCTGAGACCAGAGCTACTTCTTTAATGATGACATTCCCAAGATTGATATTGCCATATCCCAATGTTTTTCCAATGTTGCCATCTTCATAAGAAACACTTGGGCCAGCTTTCTCCACAAAGTCTGATAGCAGGGCCTTATTTCCAGTCATATGACCTGAACATCCACTGTCCAGAACTAGAATATTTTTCCTGTTGCCCTGCAATCATAAAGACCACTAATTATTAGTTTTAAGGACCCAGACTTGCTTGGATCCTTTGGTCTTATTAAGTTTGTTAACATTTGCAGCGGATTTAGCATCAGAGTTTATGTTAACATTTTTCTTATCAGAATTTACATTATCAGACTTTGAATCAGAATTTATACTAGAAGGAACAATGGAAACTTTCTTCAAAGAAGGTTTTATTTGATAATAATCATAGTACAGACTATGATATTCCTTACAAGTATAAATGGAATGCCATAAACTACCACAATGAAAACAAGGATTTTGTGGTTTGTATCTAACTGACTGACTCTTAACTCCTGATTTCGAAGGTAAGGAGTTAATATTCTTATTTTTCCTGCAAAAAGAAGCCAGATGGTTAGAACTTCCACAGTTATGACATGTTTTCCTAGGTGCATCAGGAACAGGTTTATAATCATTGCTTTTATTCACACCTTCCTTTCCATTCCTATTTTTCCTAGGTGATTTTACCTTGTTTGCATTCTTGACATCTTTCAGCTTATGCTTAAGCTGCTTCTTTGTCATTAAGCCTATGTTTACTTCAGCTGTCTTTTCCTGTTTTAGTTTGTCAGAAGTTAATTCCTCTTTAACTTCTGATTTCTCATTATCAGACTTTACAGTTACAAACTTAACAGGTTTTAACTTTGGCTTTTGCTTAACAACAGGCTTAATTTCTTCAGTTCCTTTATCATTCTTATTTTCTCCATAACCTAAGCCCTCTTTCCAATTTTCACTACTTAGCAAATTTTGAGTTGTTCTGCCAGAGTTAGTCCAAGTCCTGATTATCTCTCTTTCCTTTTCTAACTCAGTTTTTAGAGATTCATTCATTTTTAGCACTTCATCCCTAACATAAAAAGCATCATCTCTATCCTTCTGAGTTTGATGGAATATGACTAACTCTTTTTCTAAGAAATCATTTCTTTTCTTATATGCAAGATTTTCAGAAGTTAATCTTTCACATGTTAAAGTTTGATCTCTATAGCTAACAAACATGGTTTTAAGATATCTTCTCAACTCATTAATATCATCAGTATGAAAAGCATAAGTAGTCTGAGGTACCTTTGTTTCAGCAGCTTCAGAACTGCTCTCAGCACTTTCTTTATCAGCATTTGCCATTAATGCATAGTTCTCCTCACTTTCAGAGTCTGAGGTGTCTGTCCAGCTTTTCTGCTTTGTGACAAGAGCCTTGCCTTTGTCACCCTTTACCTTCTTGCAGTCAGGAGATATGTGGCCTTTCTCACCACAGTTATAGCATTTAACATTGGTGTAATCTCCTCTGTCAGACTTTCCTCCTCTTCCTTCAGATCTTCTGAAATTCTTCTTATCAGAACTTATGCTTTTCCTGGGAAACTTCTTTCCCTTCCTGAGCTTCCTGTATGCAATCTTTGTGATTCCTTTCACCATAAGAGCACACAGTTTCATCATCTCCTCATCAGCATCAGTCTCAGGCAAGCTTTCAGAATCTGAGTCATCATCACTCTCAGAACTTGATGACTCAGTATCAGACTTTATGAAAAGAGCTTTACCCTTGTCTTTCTTTGAGGAAGCTGCTTTGGGAAATTCTTCTTCAGCCTTAAGAGCAACTGTCCTTGACTTTCCTCCTTTCCTTTTGCTTCTTTGTTCCATCTCCAGCTCGTGTGTCTTGAGCATTCCATAGATTTCGTCAAGAGTTGTTTCATCAAGATTGTAGTTGTCTCTTATTGTCGTTGCCTTCAAATCCCAGCATTCAGGAAGAGCTAACAGGAACTTAAGGTTTGAATCTTCAAGATCATACTCTTTATCAACCAATGACAAATCATTCAAAAGTTTGACAAATCTATCATATAAATCATTCAATGACTCATTAGTCTTTGAGTCAAAGTGTTCATACTCTTGAGTGAGTATTGTCTTCCTGTCCTTCTTAATTGTGTCAGTTCCCTGACATCTTGTTTCCAGAGCATCCCATATCTCCTTAGCAGTCTTGCAGTTGATTACCCTGTTTGACATTACATTATCAATGGCACTATGCAGTAAGTGTCGTACCTTAGCATCCTTAGCAATTGATGCTATGTCCTCAGCAGTATAATCAATCTTCTCCTTTGGTACGGTCGTTGCTGCTTCACCTGCAACTGCAACAGCGAGTTTGGTTGGTTTGTGAGGACCTTCCTTGATTCTATCCAGGTATTCTGGATCTGTTGCTTCCAGGAACATGGTCATCCTTACCTTCCATATGGGATATTCAGATGGTCTCAGTATGGGGACTCTGATGGTCTCATACCGACTCTGAATTTGTGTCTTTGGTGGTTCCTCAGTTGTGGTAGGCTTAGTTGGAGTTTCTATGTCCGACATGATTGTGTTTGGATCTTTAACTGTATGTAAGTTAACAGATAGACTCTGATACCAATTGTTAGGTCACACACACACTGTAGAGGGGTGAATACAGTGTATAGTACACTCAAATCGAACTTAAAGAACTTGAGTAACAGAAAACAAACTTTATTGAAACAATAAACTCTATTACAATATGGAACTGTTACCTCTCAGTGATGAACAAATATCACGAGAGCTGCTAGTGTTATATAGAATAATAACTTCGATAATGATAACACTTCTAGTGTAAACCCTATGCCTGTGTTTATATACTACACAGTTACAAGATAATCGCTAATTGATATGGAATATAATTCTGCTTCCTAAATATATCAATCAGATATCTTCTATTCCAAGTATTCCATTCTTCACGGAATTCCTTCTTCATGCATATCTCTTCTTATGTTTTATCTCTATCTTCTTTCCTTTAATCAGCTACTGTCCTTATCTGATTGTCCTTCAGCACTTAAGTTCTGATATCTATCTTCTGATGATTATCTCCTGATAATATAAGTACTGATATCCTTAAGTCCTGACTTCCAGTATAAGTACTGATCAACAGTTAAGTACTGATCTATCCTGTTCACACAAGATCTGAAAGCTAAACATAAAACATATTAGCCATGACATTATCAAATATATCTAACATTTGTTTTAGGGATAAACATTTATGTCTTGTTACCAAATTTTAAAAAGAAAGGAAAGCAAGCTTACATTTATAATTATACTCCCGAATTTTTAAAAAGAGCTAAAAATGATAGTGAATACAAATTTAACAAATTAACACTTCAAAAAGGGATGAAAATATTTTAATTCATTATGATTTACTTCCTCCCTATTAAAAAAACACGGGAGTAAGATCTTAACTATATATCAATTATGACGCTCTCACAATCTGGTCCTTATCAGGGAGTCACAACTCACAAACATTAATGAAAAAAAATTACATTGTACAATAAAACCAAGAGGTTGGAGCGCTTACGTAGCGGATTAATAGTTTTATTAATCAAATTCTTTGCATTTTAGCATGGCAGTTTCGATTTTGCTAGTGCCTGGACTTTCCCAACTTCGAACCTACATACGCTCAATGTTTTTGTCTAGTTATTAGGCATCTGCTTTCCTCTTTCGAAGAAAGCCCCCCAGTAGGGATGGGC
Source organism: Apium graveolens (assembly GCF_009905375.1). Classification (NCBI taxonomy): domain Eukaryota; kingdom Viridiplantae; phylum Streptophyta; class Magnoliopsida; order Apiales; family Apiaceae; genus Apium; species Apium graveolens. The sequence goes on from NC_133655.1 coordinate 231,786,292, forward strand.
ATTTACCCCGCCCCGCCCGACCCAGATACGATTCAGGGTGGGGAATCGAGAAAATTTTCGGGTACGGGGCGTGGATCAGGGAGATATCTATAAACAATTCGGAGATCGTGGCGGGGGTGGGGATTAGTGTCTCCACACCCCGATCCCCGACCCCGAATCATATTTTAAATAAAAATAATATTGTATATATAAATATCACAAATAAATATTGAAATATATGCAATAATATTATTATTTTCAATTTCGTATATCATAAATGATTTAAATTTACTTATCATGATATGTTTTCATTATAATAATATTATTTTTGTTTATTATTATACTAGAAATAAATATTAATTCAAATTAAGGTTAAACATTAATATTAATTTTTTTAAAATATATATATATATATATATTATGATTTACTATGTGAATTTTATTGAAAATTAGTATTTAAAATTAATTTTCATTAAACAAAAAAAATAAAGAAATCCACCCGGTTCCCGTTTGGGGCGGAGAACAGGAAGTAAAATAATCCCCGTTCGGGGATCGAGGCGGGTCCGGAAATCGGTTTTGGGTTCGGGGATCGGGGGTGGGGATAACACTCCCCGACCCGAAGTGACCTGATGGCCATTCCTAGCCCCCAGTCCCTGGCACCCATTTGTCAGGGACCCGATGGCCATTTCTAGCCTCCAGTTCCTGGCACCCGTTTGTCAGGGACGGTTTTCGCAACAAATGGTTTCTCGGCCATTGGATGGTCCATTCAACGACTCTAATTTAAAAAAATATTCCCTTACTTATACCGCAGTACAAATAAATTTTATTTTATCCATGCCCCCGTACTACGGTATACCTACCTTTTTCAGTGTCCCAATCGTATAATTGTGTTCAGTCACGAAAGCGGCAGTAAATTATGTAAGATATCTAATCGGACAATTTCAGTCAGGAACCATTACAGATCTTATATAACCATGACACATGAGGGACTACTTGGTTATCATTGAGAAAATGCAGTATTTGAAATAGAAGTTTGTCCATGAAGAATATCAAAATAGCCAGCAGGAGATAACCTTATGCAACACAAATACACCTATGTTAACTTCAATTGTTATATTGCTTGGAACATTCCTAAATATCATGAAATGCAAATGACTTGTCATAAATAAAATTATGTGGTTTTAATATTTAACTACCGTAAAATTATGCGCTTTGAATGTTTGGTTGTGTATATGTGTATTTTTATATAAATTTGGGCAACACCTTTATTGTTCTATCAACCACCAATCGGCCTTAAACCGACAATAATAACATTAAACAAACTATGTTACTTACAATTACTCACGCAACTACATCACATTAAGATACTACTTATATTTGTATAACCCCTACCAACAATATTAGACCATCCCACTGAGCTTGATCTTGACTAAAACTTGACCATTCGATCTGAAAGGATATCTTCAATATATTATTTATTTTGGTATTTGTACGATTAAACATAAAATTAAGAACACGTAGATCCTCTCCATTAGAACATGAATTTAATTGATCCAAATCAAAGTCAAAAAGTCAAACTAGCAAAATCATGTCTTTTAAACAGATAAAAGAGATATTCCATTCTTGCAAATTATCAAAACTATATCTTTATGGAATATATCTCTAAGGCAATATGATCAAAGAAGAAATATCAAGATATTATATTTCTTAGATCTGTGTTGCAACAGGAATATGGGCAACAAGCTCGAATAAAGAATATATCAGAAATATTCTTTAGAAGTCTCGTGCTATATCAAAAATATTTAAACTCTTCACTCCAAAATATATCTCTACATATAATCAAAAGAGTTTTTATTCAAAGATTATTAATATTCATGATTGGAATATTAATATCCAGTTCTGCAACTCAATTATGTATACTTACAGTATTTTTCTCCCGTTTCGTAAAATCAGCATTTCTCGGAGAAAATTATTCAAAAAATACTCAAACATATTTTCTATAACCCAAATATATCACATATATTAGGAAATATATTTTAAGTATTTATACAAGTCAAAACTTTGGTCAAAAGATCCATCTCCTTTAATTCAAGACCAATGATATTTTTACACGGAAGAAAGGCTGACAGAACAGTTCCAATTTTAGATAAAATACTTCCACATTCTAGAATGACTTAAAATTTCGTATGGATCATTTAAATGGTATTTTCTAAGTATGGTAAAAATTTCGTAGCTTTCAGAGATTTTTTGTGCGGGCACAAAAATCGAGGCAGTTGGTCCCACAGTTGACCGAGTTTGACCTAGCTACCATTGACTAAAGTTGACCAAAACTTGCAGGACAACATTTTATATTATTTAAATAATTATCATATTTTTTATGGTATTTATTTAAGAGTTTTTGGGGTGGTCATAATTAATGGTGCTTAATCCTTAATTAAAGTAATTAAGGAATGATTAAAAGAAAAGGAAAATATATATTTAATATATATATATATATATATCAGCTGAGATTTGAATGAGTACTAGCTTGTGCTTCCTTCCCACTTGTAAAGAAACACAACCTACTTGCCATGTCATCAATCCATATGATACACTCCATCCACCATTCATTCCTTCTCAAATCTTCACCATTCATTCCACCCAACTTCTCCTATAAATAAACCCCCACCCCAACCCTTTTTCTTGAAGCTAAAGAGCCAAATACTTGCTGGGATTTTTTCAAGAAGTGCCTCTCTTCATCTCTTTCAAATTCTGTACACACACTTCTTCTCAAAAACCTTCTCTCTCTTCTATATACTTACATATATACAAGGTTTTTGAAACCCAAGCTTAGCTTCACCCAACCAAGATTTATCCCACGAAGTGAGCTCATCCACTAACACTTCCCGGCCACCCGAAGGGCTGCCCAAGTTCAGCCAATAGCCAAAATCCGGCCGAACCTCCGGCGAATTTTTCCGGCGAAGTTTTTCGACCGTTTGTCAAAACTGGTTAGTTTTAGCTTCTTATTTGAGTTCTTTGTATTTAAGCTTTGTACTTAATTTCTCTACTTCATCTTAATCTCTAATACAATCTCTCTTATAAAGGAAGTTCTCAGGGAGAACTTAGATTCGAACTCGGAATTCGAATAAGTACTTGATCTTCGTAAAAAATCATTCCAACGAGATCTAAAAAGAAAAGTATTTTATCTCCAAGGGGAGATTATATTTGACACAAGTACGAGTTAGCCAATTATTTCTTGCACTTTAATTGAATCTTGGTTAACATTCATTCGTGCTCATAAAATAATTACGAAGTAAAAGTGTGATCCCTTCTATCATCTCTAGTGTTCCGGGGGATTATTACTTGTCTCATATAAACACTTCGTAATTTGTCAAATCTTAAAACGGATCGTACGAGTTAGACAATTACTTAATGCTCTTTAACTGGATCTTTTCTAACTAATAACGTACATATAAAATATTATGAAGTAAAAGTGTAATCCCTTTTATCACCTTTAGTGTTCCGGGGGATTATAGTTTGTTCCATATAAACTACTTCATAATCATCTGTTAAAATTAAGGACAAATCAAATCCACGAGTTAGCCAAGTAATTTACGCTATTTAATTGGATCTTGGCTAACACATATCGTGTATATAAACAATTACGAGTCAGATCGTATAAGCCTCTTCTAACATCTTTAGTGTTCCGTGGGGTTATACTACGATATCTATAAAATACTTGTAATTACTCGTCCAAACTTTGAAAGCACAATCTTAAGCCAATTACTTGTACTTATTTAATTGGAACTTGGCTAAGACTCATAAATCTTATAAACGTGCTTGAAGTTAAAAGAGTATACTTTGACCGTATAATCGTCAATATACAAGTATACCTTAAAACCTTAAGTTAATATACTTAAAGGTAAAATTACAACTCTGAGGTTGTAATTAAAGTATTCTTCGATCCATAAATACTTAATCGAAAGAAGAAGAATACTAAATAAGTCATAAGCCATAAGTGCTTAATATAAAAAGGGACTTCTCATATTACTCCACAACTTTATTAAATCTGTAAAGGAGTAATTATAAATATACTTGACCATCTTGTTGTATTTTAAGTCAAGTATAACTGATTAGTTTTAATATTCTTATTTGGATATTATACTACTTGTGGGCTAGTACAGTAACATACTAGATCAAAACAAATCTTTTCCTACTTGTTTTGTTTCGTGGATTGTCTTTTTAGTTTTGTAGTGAGGTGAAGTGACGTGAGGTGATTCTCGTTCTAAGACCCAAGTCCTAGACGTACTAACGGCGAGTTAGTAGTCTTCGCACCGTGAAGAAGAGGAAAGACCCAAGACCGGATCACTAAGATCCAAGACCAGTAAAAGCTAAGGAAGCCAAGTCCACACAAAGGCTCTACAACAACTTTGAAGAAATAGCGGGGAGTTATTGTCTAAGATAAGTTGTGTAGGTAATACATTTATTTTGAGGTGGTGACCCTTGTGTTACGCACCAAGATAAATACTTGTAAAGGGTGTAAAGGCTTCTCCGCCTATTAAAGGAGCGAGTTTATTATAAGGGAAAATCCTGAGTCCGGGAGAGGAGCTCGGGGACTGGAGTAGGGGTGAGCGAATCTATTAGAGGTTGCACCATCGCGAACCAGGATAAAATCACCGTGTGGTATTTTCTTTCCTTGAACTTTATCCTCCGCACATATAAGCTGCATAACCACTCGGTAAAGTTTTAAAAAGAAAAGGATAAAATATTTTTAAAATGCCTTAACAATTTTTAAATTGGTAATTAAGTTATTCAACCCCCTTCTAGCTTAAAATAGCCCTCATACGGGACCTTACATTTGGTATCAGAGCAGTGCTTTTTAACGTATTTGTTAAGTGATTTGCAGATTTACAGGCACAACAAAAAGTGATCCGGAATGGCATATATTAATCCCGTAGGATGTGGTGAAGGTCTATCTAGCTCACGACCTCCTCTATTTGACGGAACCAACTTTGCAACATGGAAAACAAGGTTTCGCATTTATGCTAGATCTCAAGGAGTCAAAGTTTGGATGGCTATCGAAGACGGTGTTCGCATTCCTACCAAAACTATCGATGACACCATCGTCGAAAAGAAGGTTAGTGAATACAACTTAGAGGAAGAAGCCACAATGAATATAGCCGCAAAGGCGGAAATGGTTCTCACAAGTGCACTTGCAGAAAAAGAATATAAAAGAGTAAATAATTGCAAGTCGGCACAAGAAATGTGGAACAAATTAGTGATAACCTATGAAGGAACCACTGATATAAAAGATTCTCGGATGGATACATTGATCCAAGAATATGAGAACTTTAAACTCCAAGAAGGAGAAAATATCATCGATATGGAAACAAGATTTACTCGTATAATCGATGAGTTATCTCAACTTGGAAAGAATTATACTCAAAATGAAAAGAATAGAAGAGTGCTCAAATCTCTACCTCCTAGTTGGAAGGTTAAAGTCACTACTATAAAAGAGATGCACAACTTAAATGAGTATAAGATTGATAACCTATTCGAAAATCTTCGTGCTTACGAAGAAGATAATGTTCCGGAAAAGATTGCTCTAAAGATGGAGGATAAAAAGAAAAACATGGCTCTAAAGGCCATATTAATTGATGAAGATGAAAACGACGAAGAGTTAAACAAGGAACTCCAAAATCTCGATGAGAGCGAAATTGCTCTACTCACGAGACAACTTCGCCGCGTGCTTCAAAGCAAAGCTCAAAGATACAGTAAGGGCTTCCTAAAATCAAATAATTAACAAAGAGTTTTTAACTCAAATGGAAGGCCAAATTACTCTCAAAATTATTCTTCCAATTATAAGAGTAATTATCCATCAACGAGCTACAATAAAGGCAAAGGCAATCAAAATATAAATACCTATAGCAATGCCAATGCCTCTATAAACCATCCGATTTACACTCCTCCAAAACCCAAAGAATCATCTCCGGAGGAAACACAAGATGTGTGTTTCGAGTGTAAACAACTCGATCATTATAAAAGAGAATGTCCTAAACTTTCAAAGGGACGAAGTCTCGTGGCCGAAAATGGTTGGGATCTAAGTGAAGATGAAGAAGCTCAGGAAGCTAGTGAAGAAGTGGTCAATCTATGCTTGATGGCTCTCGAAGATGAAACCACCTCAACGGAAATCTCCTCTTCAAATCAAGAGGTAACATCTAACTATGTCTCAATTAAATCTTTATTAGATGAATCTAATTTATCTCTCGTAGATATGAATAAGCATGATTTAATTGAACTTGTAGTAAATTATAAGAATAAATATAAAGATGTTGAACAAAGGTTTCATTTGTTATGGTCCGAGAAGATAAAAATTGAGGAAATTCATCATACTCAAAATAAAGAATATACTCGGATGATGGACTCAAAAGTCCAAGATGAGAATGAGATTACATCTCTAAAAGATCAAAACCATCTCATCAAGATTGAGGTAAATAAACTTCAAGAAAACATACTCAATCTTGAAACGGAGAATATATCATTAATTCTCAAAGACGAAGAGATGGAACGTGAAAAGATACAATTGAATGATAACATTTGTAAACTTCACGTTAATCTATTGAACTTAAAGATTCTAAATGAATCAAATGTTCAAGATAAAGAAACATCTTATAAAAACAATCTTGTGAAAAGAACAAA